>NW_026585644.1:44799401-44856671 GCF_907164565.1 Psammomys obesus
CTCACTAGGGAAACATAGGCAACTATCTGAAGGATCCTCTGTAAGACATCTGACCCTTCTAGATCCAGTTTCCTCATCTAAAATGAAGATTCTAGAAGATCTCTAAAACACTCCCCAACACTGTTGTTTCAATGCTCCACCATATCTGCCAACATGTTAAATTTGCTTTGGTTTTGTTTTATTTCTGTAGAAGTTTCTATGTGACCATGCTTTTTCATTAGAAGTACTGATGATTCAAGGAAGGAAGACATTTTTTTCCAGAACTGAAGATATTTCATTGACCAAGCTGTGTGAGTTTTAATAAAATTAAACCACACAGCATGGCCTTTTACCTTTTAATGTTGGAAAGTGATTAACTTCCACCTTCCCAAAGGAAGCTACCATGTAAATGGAATAGTGGAAACTTTGTCTTAAGGGCTACACTTAATTTTAATAGTGTTTGCATATTATTAGCATCAGATATATGTGGAAACCTTTGTTTAACCTTTGCTTAAAAAAATGTATGTTTGAGTTACACTCTAGGCTGATTTACTCTGCACTCTATAGGAAAAGGATTTAGAAATATACCTTTTAATAAGTGTCTTGATTCCCAAAGCTAGGAGTTAGGCATCACAATTCTAAGATACTGAAGTGGGAGGAATGTCTGCTGGTATCCACAGCATGCGGCTCTGCTGAGAGGAATGGATACTGATGTACTGGGCAAGCAGCTACTCAGAGGTGGAAATCATCTGGTTTCTCTTGGAAACATTGATGCCCCAGATATGATGGTCATTTTGCTCATAAAACAACTTGGGTGGTCTTAGTGGATGGGCTGGGGCTGCCTAACTATAATCTTCTCACTCTGAGTTATGCTTTGTGCTTATTTTTTAAACATTGTTTCTGCAAACTCTACTGAAAAGCCAATGGAAGGGGCAAGAAGGGTGGTCTTCCTAAACTAACTAGATTCTGGCTCCTCTTCTTACAGGAGAAAAGGTAGCAGTATTTCTCCCTGGTATGGTTTGAAGGGAAATGAGTCATCATGAACAGAATCTAAGGAGTGCTTAACATTACTAGCTATTTCTACAACATGTGTAGAGGAGCCGGACTTCAGGCTGATGCGTCTAAACTTTTGGGAGCCGTAACAAACACCCTTTGCAAAAGAAACTTATTAACTTTACAACCTCATGCTTTTCAATGTGATCATATAACATTCTTGAAAAAAATCAAAGCAATTCTTCTTTTAAGAATTTCATAACAACTGAGTCATAAAAAATCATCACATATCTTCTGGTAAAATCCTTCATCTTCCAAATGACTATAATGCAGGGACTGTTGAATCATTACATAGCTATGTTCCTCTGTTCTTTTTCCCTTCAAGCCCTCTGTCTCCCTCTCAGAATTTAGGCAGAAATCATTTATTCAGGTGCTAATTCTTCTATCATTAGCCAGACATAAACAGGATTTAGCCTTGAGTTAGTTTTAACATTTACGTACCCAAGTAAATATGGAAACCACCCCTGCCACATTTCACTGGTTCACAGGAAAGCAATCCTTATTTGGCCTTCAAGCAGAGTGCCAGAAACCAGACAATTACACTGATTAACGGTCAGTAAGGAAAGGAGCTGTAAAAACTAAGTAAAAGTGGGTTGGGGAGGGAATGTGGGCACTAAAATTTCTGCCAGATATAGAGAATATGTGTGCTTACTGTCTTGGTATCCTCACTTTGGGGTCCCATTTGTTTATTGGAAGAAATGAAAATGACATATGAGTTACATGTTTGAAATTCCAGTGCATGCCTGATAAGTAAGGGGTGTGAGTCATCTTTTTCATCCTTCTGGACAGGCAGCTGAATGATGATGACTCTGCTCATCAAGGAGATATTTACCAAATGGAGGCTAAGGCAGGTGGCTGATCTGTTCACCTGAATTAGTGCCTCTCTGTGGGTAACCACTATTGCTTCGGAGGAACACTGGTCCTAGCACAATGATCTGCAGAATCCAATTCTGATAGCAAGGAGCCCAGCTATGGAGAAAGATCTGGTCCTTTTCTCATTTTCCATGAGCAGACTATGTCAATTCAGGGTAATTAATCTCAAAGGCCTCTGAAGCCTCATTTGTAAAGAGAGTAAAATGTAAGTGCTAATTTTTACAGCTATTAAAATGATCCTATAAAGTAATGTAAAAAATCCGACGTGGTACCTGGATGGTGGTAGTTACTAAATATATATGTATACATATATTTATATATATGGTAATAATTATTTATGATAATAATTATATTATAATACAATAAATAATTTTATACATTATATTACATATATTATTATATTATTTATATACAATATTATATTATTATGTATTATATAAGTATAATTATAATATATAATTATTACCATCCATATATATTTGGTAACTACCGCCTTCCCAGGACCAGGTCATTTACATATAATATTATATATAAATATATTATATAATATATGTCATATATTATATTTTGTATATATTACTATATATTACTATGTTTTCAGAATTTTTTGTTCCATCAGTGGTAGAGATTATAGTGATGTTATTTCAGTCTTTTATCACAGTTTTCTTCAAGGAGGTGATCTGATGCTAGCAGACTTTCTATAAGATGATAGGAGGATATGGTGCTCTTCTCTATGTGAAGAAACAATGGTGGCAATGGAGACAATAGTGAGCAGTTATTGAGGCTTACTAGGTTAAATAGAACACATGGGTTCTCATTTAACATAAAAACCTGATGTGTACACTATTATTACTTTTACTTTTTTAGATGAGACAAATAAAGTGTACAGAATCAGGAATGTGCTCAAAGTTATATTACCAATGAAAGGCAAACCTACGATTCAGTAAAAATGAGCAGGGTCCTAGCTGGAGGCCAGATTTCTCCATCACCTTGGGATGATACAAAGACTGCACTATTGACGTATCTTAAGGTTGAAAGTAGATAAAGAGTTCAAAGAAAATGCCAAAAACCTTTGTCTCCTTTGCCACTGACTATAACCACCAATGTTAAAAGTTAAAATGTGCATGAAAACAAATCAAGTCATTTTCTGTGGAAGGACCAGCTTGGCTTCTCAAAGGAAACAGTATATTGTGGAGAGCTGCAAACAGATTAAAGGGAGCTGCTTTCATGGAAGGTCCTCCATGCTTCTAGAACAGAAGTTCTCATCCTGTAGGTTGCCACCCCTTTGGGGGTCCAACGACCCTTTCAGTAGGGTTGCCTGGATATTTACATTACCATTCATAACAGTAGCAAAATTACAGTTATGAAAGTAACTTTCTGGCTGGGGGTCACCACAACATGAGGAACTGTGATAAAGAGTCACGGCATTAGGAGGGTTGGGAACCACTGGGGTCTAGAACATCAATTAGAGGTAGTAACTGACAGAAAAGCTATTGGTCGGTCCCGGGTTTCTGGCTTTTCCTGTATTATATTTATGTTGTTTCTCTCTACATTACTGAAAACCAGACATGGGTAAACCTGTTTTTAAAATAGCACTAGGGTTCTGATATTTCTATATTTGAAGTATGATTCTATTTCTTTTATTACACAAGTTAATGAGGGCAGAAGTTCAGTTTGAATTAAATCAGCAGCATTTGGATGATTTTTGAAAGTGGAAAAGGAAAGCAATTTGGAGATTGAACACACACAGGAGCATTAGCTGTCTCCTTATGCGTGGTTTGTGACATAGAAAGTCACTTCTTGCTTCTAAGATAGTCCAGGCCCCCCTTATTTCTTCTTCTTTCTTCCTCCTTCCTTCCTTCCTCATCTCTCTCTCCTCCCTACTTCCCTTCTCCCTCTCTTTGTCTCTCTTTTTCTGTCTCTCTTTCTCCCTCCTTCATTGTATCAGGGTCTTACCCTTTTCCTCCTGTGCTTTGTTATCATTCTAGAACACACATCTTCTCAAATCTTCTCGAGTTATCTCCGTTTCAATTCCTTCTCTAGGTTGGAAAAAGCATGCTTTGGAGCTATGGGTCTTGACAGAGCTAGAGGCAACTGCCAAGGATCAGTATGAGAAACTACCTGCAGACTCCCCATACACCCATCTTCAAATGCTTCTTTTCTCCTACAAGCTGCAATGGAACTTCCTGGTCAGCTCAGTTACTGTTAAAACTGACCCTGTGGATCTAGACAGCATGTTGACCACAGTGTTCCTTTGTCCTGGGGATAATTATTCCACACAGACAGACTCTTCTGAATGGATTGCTATTATAAGTCTGTATAGATACGGGTGCTACTTAAAGAAAGCAAATAGAGGCAGCCCAATACAGAGAAGATGCTGGTGCTTATAGCCAATCAGCACTGGGATGTGAAGGGCAGGTGACATTCAGTGACAGCTCTTCAGGAGGGGGTGCTGAAGAGTTTGGCTGGAATCCCCCCATTAGCTCATTCCTGCATAAGTAGACCTAACTATCTGACGTACGAACATACATTGGCCCAGCACTTCTGCTTACGATTTAGAAACGGAACTAAAATTAGAAATAAATTTAGTGGGTGTCTAAGTCTGTGTAAAGTCTTAGCTCGTGCAGAGTTTTTATTGTTAGAAAAACTTTGGGAAAAAACTGGCTTGTCAAATATCTTTGATAAAATAAATTGTAACTTCATATAATATTTTAGAACTGTTAAAATCACGAAGGAACTCCAAGTGTCCATGACACGCTGCTATTATGTGACAAGCAGGTCCTATAATATATGCAATCTATGTAGATTTAGTCCACTTAAAAAAGCATGGGTCAACAAGTTAGGCATGTCTGTGTGCATATTTTTGTACATCTCCTTTAAACATTATAGAAATTAAAAATATGAAAGATACCAGAATGTTAATTGGTGGTGAATGTATTTTCTACAGTTTATTACTGTTTTGTGCCTTATTTATAAAGGACATGTATTGCTATTTGTGTTATTAAAAGACTTTTAGGAAATAAATACATTAAAAATAGTCCTGGATGTGAAAAAGTTTAGCTTGACAGGAATGGGGGATGGGTTTAAATTTTTTTTCTGGTCCTGCTGGCTATGTTAATGGTCAGAATTAAGCTAGGCAATGAAAAGTGTCATACATGCAACATACAGAATGGATGTATTTAAAGGCTATGGAGGATGAGGAGGGGATAGTGTGAAGGGCCATGTTGGGGGCATCCTGAGCATCAGGGTCTAGCTTGGAGCCTAAGTCCAGGGAGGTGTCCAGGATAGGACAAGTTACAAAAAAGAGCAGATAATTCTCTTTCTTTTTTTTTCTCTCTCTTTCTCCATTCTTTCTTTTTTGACACGATAGGTCTTAATTATGTAGCCCTGGGAGGTTTGGAAATAGATATGGAGCCAGGACATCGCTCCATTCACAGAGATCTGGTTGGCTTTTCCCCTCCAGTACTGTATTAAAGATGTGGACCACCATGCTCAACTAAGGAGCATAAACTTCAAAGAACTGTCACCAACGGAGGGAAGCTGCCTCTGTGTCTCCAGTTCCATCTGACCACTTACTCTGTGTCTTCGTTTTGTATCTTGTGTCACAGATACATTATATTTTATTTATCAGCACTGTGTTTCATTGATTGCATGGCACAGACTTGTTCTGGAAAGTCAACTTTTTAGACTTGGTAAGAGATTTGTGCTTTTAAGATTTTTGAAAAAAACATACTACCCACATCTTTCAGCCTTTATGCTTGGGATCTTTCTAGATATATAATCAGTCCTACAAATACCACACAGGATGCCTAGGATACAGTGTGCTAGACAATCTGTCTCTTTACCAGTCACTCACAACAAGAGCCCTAGATACTCAGTGACTGCCGGAGAACATCACTTTATTTTAACATGCTTGCTGGTTGCAGAGCACTTGCGCAGCCCTTATGTGATTTGCTTGCTTTTTCCAACAATTATGAGGTGGAAAGCTACCCATAGCTCTACATCACCCCACCCCCAAGGAGGAAATGTTATCTTTCATCACCTTGCTAGATCAGGGCCCATGTTTGACACTGATAACCCTCTGTATTATCTAACTTCCAGAGCTTCTGTGGGTATTAAAGTGATTAAGTTACACAAAATTACTTTCTCTTCAATGAAGCCACAGCAGTTTAGCTGACATTGAAACATTTTTTTCATGTGTGTATTAATTTAAAATGTTATACCCCCAGGAAACCATCATTAATAACTGATGCCTTAGTGGGATTATGTTTTGGACATTTTCAAAGCCCGAACTAACTTAGAATATTTAAAATGAAGGGAAACAGAGTGTTTAAGGAGGAAAATCCAGGGCACTGGGGAGAGCAGATGTGGCAGAAGTGAAATGAGAGTAGTAGCTGCCAGCAAGAGAAGGAAAACACTAAATGATCAAAGGCACTGTGGAAACTGGGAAGCCCAGAAAATGCAATACATTTCCATAGTTTCAAAGACTAGACCTGTCAGTGGGAGTCTACAGGGGAGGCGAAAGGCTTAAGTGTGAGTTGCCAGTGATCAGCGGTCTGAGGAGTTAACCTGCCCTATTAAAATGTTACCCCACCCCAAATAAAGACTATTCTATGACATCATAGCTTGTTTTATTTTCTTCTCAACAGTTTTCATCATTACTAAGCGCCATGCGCAGAAATGGAGTACAGGCTCCATGGAATTCTCTACATCTCTACATCTCCCTTGTGTAAACTCTGCCTAGTACTTAGTGTGTCCTTGTGAGATATTTCTGGAGTGAGTGAAGGGAGAGGGTGCAGAGTGACCTAAAGCTATGCCCTGCTTATATGCTACTTCCTTTCTTTGAACATCATTGAAAAAAAAATGATGTACCCATCTTTTGGGATGCCTTTATGACTAGGCTAGAAGAACAACTTGAGCTTTTCATGCAAGCGTGACACCTTATTTCACAGATTGGTTTAGGTTTCTTAGTTATTTATGGGCATTGTCAGAAAAATCCTACAAAGGTTTATGCTATTTCTTGCCATTAAGATTCCACCACAAACTCAGGACAACAATACTTGATTTTGGAGAACTTACTGATTTCAATGTCCTCTGCATTGTTTTCTCTCTGTTGTCTAAATGCAGGACTCCGGAAGCACAGAGCTTAGGGCAGGCAGTGCCTCCAAAGACTTCTAGAGCAAGGCCATAGCAACTGCCCACTCCAGCCCTTACCCTTAGATCCCTACTTGACAAACAACCTACTTATGGGGCCCTCTTTGCCAGTTTCAGCCACCTGAAGCCTCAGCACAGACAAATCCCTCAGAAGAAGGACATTTTCATGACCATTTTGTACATCTGTGTTTTTGTTGTTGTTGTTATTTTGTTAAGTACAGCTCAGGATGGCAGGCTATAATTGGTTCTCTGCTGAGTCTGGTCATAGACCCTACTGGGGATTTTTTTTTTCATCTGAGGAGAGTCTTGCTGTTTGTCTCAAGCCATGATACTTTACTATGATAACCTAATAATAGCTTGCAATTTATGAGAGACCATGTCCCAGAGCCCCCTGGGCTCCAGAGGAGGAAAAAAAAAGAAAACAAGCATAATGCAATTTTCTGATTGCAAATAATAGAGCCCAAACCAGCCATCTTCTTCTTGTGCAAGACATAAAGGATTTATATTTGCTGAGCTAAATAAAGGTTATCAAATATGGTCACTCACCAATTTAGCATCTTTGTGATCAGGTGCTGGATAGGGTGTCGACATCACAGAAGGCATTTTATGGATTTAATTTTTAGATTGAAGCAGAGTATAAACAAGTAATAGATAGCTTATGATAGCCTCCTGAGAAGAGGCAGAATTTAAGGTCTGTGTGCTGGGGAGCAAAGACGGCATCATCCAGCTGGCACTGCACATAAATGCCAACTGTAGTGACTTTGTATTTATACCATGCACTATCCCAAATGGATACCAACATTTTTTAAATACCCACATGTAAGATTTACCGCACAGATTCAGTGAGCATTGTCTTTGCTGTCTTTTCTAAAAATATCAACAAGGCTGGATTCATTCTGTTGCTCATTCTGTGCCCATGACATGGTAATGAAGTTACACCTTCTGACGGCCTAATGTTTCTTCTTATGAGTTTGGCAGCAGCGTGGAGTTCTTTTCACTGGGTGCTGTGCCCCTGGTTTCTGGTTTCTGCATTCTCTCCCTGATCGTTATGATGGATCTGTAACTGATCAGTGGACAAAAAAAGGGGCTTGGGGCCATGAAGAGGGCAAAAAGCTCAATTAATGGCAACGGGCTCCTTAACACTGGCTATGATCTACAAACTGAAGTGATCAAAGTCATAGAGCACTCATCTAATGTTAAACATGGGGGAGTGACCTAAGATTCCTTAGTGTTGATTCTAAGTGCCATTGCGTAATTTTTTTTCTCTAAGGATACTATAATGTATGAATTAATGGTATTTCTAGAGAGAAGGTATTTGGATTGTTTTAAAGATGTCAAAATTTTCAGATGCAACCATGACAAACGATATCCTACATAGAGTTGTAAAGCGTCTGGTGGAAAGAACATTTAAATATCTTCAAAATTTTACAGCAAATTTCAACCTTGTGTATTATAAGAGGAAGTACACTTACAATAAGGTGGAGAGCCCACATTTTTATATTGAAATTTCTTCAGTGGTAACCCAGAAAAGACAGAACTATATAGCCAGAAAGTGTGTGAGGGATTTCTTGAGGCTGGAGAAATAAATCAAGATTATCTATAAATGTGAGAGATCTTATTGGGATTATTCAATGTCCCAAAACAGGAGTTTTTAGGCCAACAAAAACATTACCCAGTTAATTTATTGAACAGTCAGTATGGAGTACTCTTCAGATGTGTGAATTTTATGGTTTGTAAGCAGTGCCTTAGTAAAGTACTAAAAGTGTATGATTGGCCTTCATTTAAAAGAACAGAAAAGCGATCTTTGAGGCTTTTTTATTATCTAACTTTCAAATAAAAAGAGAAAGGGAAGAGAATCAGCAGTGCACTATTACAGGCCGTTTGGCAGGGGCACACACACCTTCTGATCTTCATGGAGCCAAAGGGACTTATATCGTTAGTCTAATAGTGCTTGCTTCTGTGAAATATGCCTAACATGGAAAGAAGTGGGAATGTGCGTTTTCTCACAGCACACACAAGCACGCACCTATTTCAAGTGTAAGAAGACCTGCACGCATGGCCATGTTTTCTCCTGGTGCCTTTGCTTTGACTGGCAGACAGTCTCTAAGAAGTCTCAGAGAAGACAGAATGGAGTATTTTTAGCCCCTCTCTCTTATCCCGTGATCTAAGGAGGCTGAGTGAAATTGGCTGGTGTACCATTGAGGCACTAATCCAAGGCCTCTGCAAGGCTTCAGGCTGGGCACAACACAAGCTTGAGGACCGCTACTCCCTGGACTGCCTCCTGATAGGTGACGTCATTGCTGTCTTCCTGGTCATGATCCAGCCTTGTGTTCAAAGACCAGATGTTCATGCAGTATTGAGAAAAGCAAGTTAAGGACCGTAACTCTTGACGGAAAACTTTAAAGGCATGCAGCACAGACTCCTCTTCTAAGCAGAAAGAGTAAAAGCTTCAAGAGATTCTGAAATGACTCTCCCAGGCTTTTACAAGTGTTTTGGGCTCTTTTCATTGTTTCTTTTGTGGAGCTATTTTACTTTAGACCAAACGGCAGCTGTAGCGTTTGCTTCAGAACAATTCTTATGAAATCTAGTATCCAGCCCTCTTCAGTTTCACTATCCTTGTCAAGTTCTGCTCTTGTAAGCGTCTCTCAACTCCAGTTACATCACCTGACTGTGGGCAACTGAGCTGCAAGTATGGGGCACTCAGCCTCCAGATGGCTGCTGTGTGGTTACATAGGGTCTTTGGAAAGCCACTGGAGTGATTAATGCTGCTGGGGGGCTGCTTCTCTGGCATTGCCCCTGGCTGGCCTTGCCTCTAGCCTGACTGTGGGCCTGACAGTCGTTTTAGCAGTTCTGACCTTTCTTGGTAGTAAAGATGCTCCTGGCCATGCAGCCTTACCAGGCCACAGAGGAAGAGGATCCAGGCAGTCCTGATGAGATCTGATAAGCTATGGGCAGATGGCAAAGGAGGAGAACTCCGCCTTTCAGTGGACTAGGGGAAGGGGATGGGGAGAAGAGGAAGGGAGGGTGGGAGTGGGAGGAACTGAGGAGGGGTCTTCAGTCAGGATATATAATGAATAAATTGTGAAAAAATTAAAATAAAAAATAAAATAAAAATTATTAAAAAATGTTAAAAAGTAAGAAGCGGCTGTCTAATGTTAGGGTATCAGAAGACAAAATATTTCTGCCCTGAGGCAGCCTCATGAAGGACCCAACATCATAGGCACTGCAGAGTCTTGGCTCCGCATAGACCGTTTGGGATGGTAGAAAGCGCTTCCCGTACACAGCGTAGAGTGGTCCTCCTTGAATACTGTGGGCGTGTGACCTGAGGTGCCACATTTGTAGGCTGGAGCTCATGAAGGTGTAGTGCAATTGAAACAAAGGCATGAAGGCTGACTACTCTGCCAAAATCCCAGCATCACATGTCAAGGGGGATAAGCCAATAATTCCTATAGCTATCCATGCTTTAATAGGAATACTTGGGCTAAATACTCCAGGAGGACTAAACTTTATAACCAGCAGATTGAAACAGAAGAAAAGGAGATACAGCATTTCTTTTCATATCCACTATTTGCTCTGCCTGGTGCAAGATACAAGATAGGCGAATCTCACAACAGTGCTGCAGGGGAGATTTTCTTTATGCATATGTGTGTATTTGCATGTGTGCGGATTCACGTATACATAAATGCATGCACGTGAAGGCCTAAGGTCGATATCAAAAGTCTTTCTCAGTGGCTCTCCATCTTATTCATGGAGTCAGGGTCCCTCACTGAACCCCGAGCTTGCACTCTAGGCTAGTATAGCTGCTATCTCCTGTCTCTGTATTCCGAATGCTGGGATTACAGATGGGCTGCCACATGGGCCAGCATTTACAATGGGTTCTGGGAACCCGAATCCCAATCCTCCCAATCCCCATCCCCATGCTTAGAGAACAAGCAATTTAATTGCTCAACCATCTCCCCATCCCAGGGAGACTTATTTTGTATGAGCCAGGCCAAAAAAAGCAAGACTTACAGGCATTAAACAATGTGCCTCCGTAGCATGTCAGGCACAATAGTCAGTGCGGAAGGGGGGCTGATCAGATCAAGTCTGATCCTCCTGACTTGAATGTTCATGTACTTTTATATCTTCTAAACACATGTGTTTTCATGTCCTGAACATTAGACTGAGAGAAGGGTATGCAGTCTTCCCGAAACTGAAGTGTGTGAACCATCAGTTAAGTTGTCTGTGAGCTCTGTACCAACAACATCGGGTCTTTGTGGATGGGATACAAGAAGAAGAACCTCAGCCAATGTGACTCCCTTGCTGTTCTTTTTGGAGCTGTTCTCAGAATGGCTAGGTAGCTTTTCCCACTGAGAAGCGCTTACTTGGGCTGGGTGTTGTCCTGTCTCCTTTTGACCCAGTCTCTGCGGTTAAGTAAGGGACAGGCTAAACGTGTTTCTTGACAAATCCTCTGACAGAAGTTCGCTCTCAGTCTCCTGGAGGTTGACTTCCACAGTTATAAGTAGTCCTTCTCCTGTCTGTTGGGAAAACACCCTGGTTGTACTCTCTCTGGGCTCCACCCACCTATACCTAGACAGCTGTGTATTACAGGCAGCTCGACCTAGCCTCGCAACAACCAAATCTCCCTGCTCACATATATTAGCCCCGTGTGGGGAATGTCTTGGCATTTGATTTATCGCTAGCTGTTTCAGAGCTGAGTATTGTCGTCCAGTAGACTAAGCTTTAAAATGTGTTTACTTATAATAGAATGAGTATAGGATTATAAAAGCAAGTCTTTATTACGTTCTGAAATTATTTGAAACATAAAGCCTACTGCCTGACTTTTATTCCAAAGGAAATAACAGCCTGGGATCAAGAGTTTGCATATACCCACAGTATGCCATGTTTTAAAAGTAGAAAATGTCAAAATTGAGGCAAAGAAAAATGTGTAATTCCAGGAAAACTGTAAGGCATATGGGAAAGTGTACATATAATACTTTTAAATATACATTTAAACTGGCATAGCAGGATGGCTAGTAAGAACTGTATTATAAACTCCAAAGATCCCATCCATCTGAACTTAAACTAAGTGCAGATAAATAAGTTATTCTCTTAATTTGGTGAAACATGAAAATCTTAGTGTTCACTTTCTTGCAAGCTGTGGAGTTAGCCACCTCTGTCTCCATCCGTACATGTGGCACCTCATACGTTTCCAGGGGTGACATTGAGATAGCAGTGTGGCTTCTGCTATGCGCCAGCCAGTTTTGAAGACCCACTGAGAAATAAAGCAACACACTGTGGAAACTGTAAAACACTTCCTACTTAAACGTAATATAGAATATGTTATCTCTGAGAGCTATTAGAAGCTAGGAAATGAAAGAATGAAACATAAGCCATTAATAACAAGTAATTTTTGTTATAAAAATAACACAAAAATAGCCTGTATTTTTAGCACAGGGGAAAACAAGATGAACAATCTCACTCTTAGGAGCAGGATCTAAGGGGCAAAATGCACAAGCAGAGCTTGCAAGGAAGCAACACCGTATCACTTAAAACAGGAATAAGAGGCAGTGTGAATATCGTGCACGCACCTATCACACACTGGACCTTTACAGTCGCCTGCAAACTTTCCTCTCTTGCTCATAACCTTTTCCCCACTCACCATCATTTCCTGATGAGCTCCAATCCTTTTGGCATTGTTCAGAAATGATTGATCTTAGTGTAAACTCTGAGACAATTAATTCCTGCATCTTACATTAGGGCTCAGAACATATTGTTTAATCCTCTAATCAATTCTGTTCTAACTGCCATATAGTATTAATGCCCGTTTTTCAGGCAGGAGTATGGGCATAGAGAGTAAAGCTGTCACTGAGACCCACACTGTGGGGAACAGACATCCAGAGACATGAACTCTATACTCCTGGGTGCACATCAGCTCTGCAGAAAAGGGAACACAGTCCACAGTCAACAGATTCAACAGAGCCAGTTTTACCTCAAGTTCTTCTGTGGTATTTAAAAGTCTGGGGAGTGCTATAATTAAAAAATGATATAAGCTTCACCAAAATAAGAGCTTTTGTTTGTGAATTTTCTACATACATACGGGGGGGGGGTTTCAAAAACATCTAGAATAGTGTTTCCTTTCATGTCTTTAAACCCCCTGAAGGAAATAATTCCTACATGACATATTTCAAAGGATAAAGGGATAGTCAGAAACACTAAAGGGAACAGAAAATCTTACAGTGCCTGGGGCCAAAAGACAGTCTAGAGTATTCACGTTTTAAATTTTCTGTCCTGTAGTGAGCAGATGGCAAAGGGAATTGGAAGGGGCAGTGGACAGGCCTCAGGCACATACCATTGAGACAGTGGAAAGAGATCAAGGCCAGAGTTTGGGGGTTGGAGATAAATACTACTCATCCCTAAGAGCTCTCCTTGTATCTGCAGAAGAATGCTTTCTTCTATCTGTGTCCAGTGTAAACAAGATTCCAGATATAGGAAAGCCTGTATCTAGAATCCAGCATTCGAAGCAGAAGAAGCAGAATGCCTTGTCCCTACAGACAGGATTTATCTAAGTAAATTACTGTGAGCTACAATAAATGTCCAGTCAGAGGAGGCCTCTCATTTTTAAAAGGCTGGTTCCAAGGGTTTATATCCTCATGCTTTCTCCTTGAATCTTGAGCTTCCTTTTCCATAGACACAACAGAGTGTGATATAGTTTTGGACTTGGGGAGACAACACAATAACTGAAAAATTTAAAGTGCTGCTCTGAGTTCTGGGTCTTAGGAGCAGGAATCGTAGGAGAAAAAAGAAAAGGAGAGGCAAAGATTTGTCTTGTTGCTCAACACAGTTCCCATGATACACAAAAGTATGAATGAGGAAAAGCATGTCTCTTTTGAGAGCCTCTGTGCCCTTCGACTTCCTTTTGCCCTTTTCTTAAATCAATGACCTTCTCAGTTATATACCATTCTTTAGAAACCAGCCACACTATAAAAATATCTTCTTTAATAATCACAAATGTTTAAACAGCCTCTAGACAGTGTTAGGAAGAATCTGAGTCAATTTGTGCCAGTGAGTAAATGACTAGTTTGTGCATTCTCAAATATACATATGATATGACATGATATTATATGTGTGTGTGTGTCTGTCTGTCTGTCTGTGGTGTGACACTAAAACACACATAGATAAAAGCACGATGGAAGTAGATAGGTTTTTTTTTTTTTTTTGATTGTGTGAAGCTAACATTTCAGTGGGGGAAGTTAGATAAAAAATACTATTCAAAAACAAAATCAAGATGCCAGTAAGATGTCTTAGTAGGTAAACGTGATTACACCAAGAGTGATGACCTAAGGTTGAACCTTGGAAAGGAGTAAACAGAGTTCTGCAACATGTCCACACATATGCTCACACACTAGAGAAAAGGGAGAATATGTAAAAATGCAATGAAAATGGGAAAAAAAAGCATTCAAGCTTCATGAAGTAATAAAAACTGTGCAGAATAGAGACTTTGATAATACAAAATATTGGGTGGTATACTTGACATTTGGAGGTTAAAAACAACTGTAGATAAAGAAACAGTCTTATGCACATGATAGGAAGAACATTTTCTTTATACAGCCAGTGAACCCCTGAAAAAGCAATGGACTCAGCTGTGGAGAACAGACAGGGTGGTAAGCCCAAAGAACAGGGCAAGAGGACAGAAGGGGGTATCAGGGAATGGCCAGATGACCTAAGTCTGCAGGAAGACTCATGCTTTTGAGATTTATCCTAAGAGAAAAGGAGCCATCTGGAGACCATAAGCAACACTTTGGTATGAATTGCTTCTTTGAAAGATTCCCATGGAAGCAGAGAGACAGGTAGGAGGATGCTTCTAGGGACCGACCGCATAAAGCATAGTTGTGAGACAGGAAGGAGGGGGCAGTTCTGTGGATCCATTAATTATACCTTAGATGGAAGGCATACAGAAGTTGAAGGTGAAGGAAAAATAGGAATCAAGGGCTCCTGGGTTACAATGATACTGTTTTTCTGAAAAGGTCGAGTCTGGAGAGAACAGGTTTGGCTGAAGAACTGAAGTCATTGAGCTGCTGACATTGCCACCTCTGTTTGGACATGGCAATGTGGAGCTTCAAATCACACATTGGACATGGGTGCTGGGAAGGTGACCACTATGTCACTGCAGCTCAGTGGAAAGCAGGGGATGATGTTGTTCCTCTGGCAAGCACTGGTATACTAATGGGATTCATGCCATGAAGACTGTTCCCAGGGAATGGTGGGAAAAGAAGGGAGAGGGCTGGAGACCAAGCTGGGGCTAACACCATCAGTTCAAGGTTAGCAGAGAGTGTTCTAGAAGCACACAGAATGGCAACTTAGAAAAGCAGGCCTTGCTCTACTGACAGGTGTAGCTTTTAAACGCTAGAAAGAGTAAAGACTCTTATGTGTCGCTCCCCCTTCCCCGCCAGCACATTTTAATGAGCTCTTGGCACCTGCTGGTATGATGAGCCGTCTCACCCACAAAGCCACAAACTTTTCTTCATAGATTTTTTAAACAATACATTTAATCCTGCCCCAAGGCAGGAAGAACAGCATGAGGAGGATTTCAATTCCTATCTGGCCATCACAGAGTCTGAGAGTCTCTGGTAGGAACAGAATGCAGTTCATCAGACAGTAGACAGAAGCCTTTCTACTTTAGAGGCGTCAAGACACCCCCTGGGTCCTAGGGCCAGTACTGACCAAGAGCAAGCTGAAGGAAAGAGCATCAGTTTTTCTTTTAGTCTTATTTTGTCCACTTGTAACAACCAAGTGTTGTGTCCCAGAAACAATAGCATTATTTCCCTTTTCTTTTTAAATCAATATGATAAGGCCACGTTATATATTCCTTTAGCATCTTTAATTTGCATAGATTTTGGGATTGATGTGATTATATACACACATACATACATACATAATACATATATCTTACTTAGGGAATATCTTACTTAGGAGCATGGTAGACAGTTAATATTGTAATAAAGCACAGACAATTTCCCCTATTACAGCAAAGAAAGCTATGACCCATTTTTTTTTTTTTGGCAGAGTAAAAAAGCCATTACAACAACTAGTGGTTGTGTTAGATTCACCTAGTAAGAAATCAATAGTTATGGTATGAGGTGGGGTTGAAATTTATCAAAGCTACAGGTGAACCAGAGGCACTACAACCCCCACTTTCTCTTGGGTGGTGGCTTGTCTCAGAACTCTTGAGAGTTGGATGGTTAAAGTTAGTCTGCTATGTGAGCCAGGCCATGATCAAGGCAGCAGTATCAAGCTCCAGGTCTTGGGGAATTTGAAAAGGGGGCAAGTCCTGTCCTGTGAGAGGAGAGGACTGGAATTTCTCAAAACAAGTTTTTTAAGGAAACTAAAAAAAAAAAAAAAAAAAAAAAAAGCACATTATTTTATTAGATGGTAATTAACGAAGACCTACAACTAGACACTATGTAGTGAGTGAGAGATGTTGGCCCACTCATCACTGAATGGGCGTCTTTATCAAATCCATCCTTTCCTTAGTGATCTATGTAGAAGAGGAGGTAGAAGGATTATAAGAGCCAAGGGGGTACATGACTCCAGGGAAATAGAGTCTTCCAGGCAGAACAGTGTTGATACGGTGTGAACTCAGAAAGACTGTGACAGCACTCCTAAGACATGCACAGGTTCAAACCAGAAAATTCCCAGCACCGAAAGGGGAAGATGGCACAAATCCCACCCCTAACCAAGAAGCTATTTGCAATTGATACCTGCTAGGAAAGGAGAAATCAATTTTGTTTTGTTTTGTTTTCCAATGGAATATCACTAGGCATATGATCTACACACCAGGGCATGCCTTATGCCCAGGAGTAACTGGCCAACACAAAATAAAACTCAGTGGTTATTTGTGTATGTGTGTGTGTGTGTACTTTTTTTGTTTTGAAGGAGCACCCATGAATCAACCTTTACCTGGTACTGAGGTTCCAAGAGCAACAAACACAACTGCTGTCACGGAATCTTTCAGGCCAATGGTGCAGCCAAAGTGGGAAGCCAGGTCTCCGATGAAGGCTGTTAGCAGGCCAATCATGAGGATGGAGACAATGAAGCAGGCCCAGCCATTCCAGTATTCTGTAGGTGGGACAAAGGCAAACAGAACCTTCCAGAACACCGTGAGAAAGTGCATCACATAATCAAAACAGGAGGGCAGCCTCTCTTCGCCACACTCATCTTCATCGTCATCTTCCCCTAGGAAAGAACAAGGCACATTTCGTTAGGACCCAGCTAGCAGGATCTTCTTCCATTCCCCATATCTTCCCCGGAAGCCACTGTCACATTTCTCTGAGGGTCCAATGAAGCTTTGGGTTTTCTAAAAGTCAATCATTGTGAGCCAATTGTTTGGCTTGGTTCTCAGGGACCACCCTGCTGTGGCTCAGTGGTCAGGGGCAAAAAACTCCCAGGCAGTCAGTACCCCCTTCCTGCATGCTGCCCATATCACCTCCCAGTGGGATTCATCATCAGAGTGATGAACAGAATTTCTTGCTAAAAGTTGCAAAGCTGAGAGAGAAGAATCTCCACAAGTTTGGACAGCGTTCTCTCAGGGTTCTTCTCCTTCAGCTTAAAGTCTAATTGGAGGCTATGTGACTCCTACAGGATGGTATGCAGCCAAGATCCCAAGGGCAGCAATGGGCCTTTAGAACCACTCCAGATTCACCTCCTTTAGTTAAAGGATTTCAAACTTTGTCTTAGTGAAATAATATTTTATCTGCACCTTCCCTGGCTTTAGAGCTAAAAGTGTTCCCTATATTTATACCCCTCCTTCCTTCTCCTTCTCCACTCATTCTTTGAAATGCTTCTCACTCCTCTTCAGAGCTTCCACGGCTCCACATACTTAAAACTCTGGACGAACTGTTCTCATTGTGTTCCCCAATCAACAGCACTGGGGAACTTACTAGAAATGCAAAATCTCAGTCTCACTGGATGTGACAATAAATCTGGGCTTGCATAAACCCTCCTTGTGATTTGACTGTATATTCAACTTTCAAAGCTGTTGACTTTTTGGTGTTCTCTCTTGCCCAGTTGACTGTGAGCCCTTCTTGCATTTGTCTTTCTAGTGTCTGCTATCATCTCCATCACTTAGATGGGTAAATTTATATTAGCGGAGGGAATGCATGCATGGATTTCTACTGATTTTATATCACCATGTAATTACATAATATATGTATGTAGATCACAGTTCTCCAGTTAAGTCACATTTGAACACATGAAGAAATGTAGGAGACTTGATAATTAAAAGTCCAGGAAGGTCTCTGTGAGTTTGAGGCCAGCCTGGTCTACAAAGTGAGTCCAGGACAGCAAAGGCTACACAGAGAAACCCTGTCTCAGAAAACCAAAACAACAAAAAACAAAACAAAACAAAACAAAAAGACCATATACTGATCCTAGTAATCTAAGACAGCTTTCATTAACAGATGATGTGACAGTAGTGTAAACCTAATCTACATTAAGTAAAATAACCCTCATTCAGGTGTTTTCAAATTATGATAGTGAATGTGATAGAAAATACATGTTCATGTTTTGATGATGATGACTTTTAAAAGGAATGCCTCCTTGAACATTGTGTTTACTTTCTCCAACATGACCCAGAATTTGTTTTAGGATCTTTGTTTAGCAGCAGGTGGGGATGGCAGCTCTCTGTATGACGGTATGATCTGAGAATGCTGGTACCAAGCAAACGCCTGTGTTCTTTGTGACACAGTCCAGGGTGAAACCATCTGAGGCAACAAGAAGCATAGTGGTTCTCAACTTCTGAGTCATGACTCTTTTGGGATCACCCATCAGACACCCCGCATATCAGATATTTACATTACAATCACAACGGTAGCAAACTTACAGCTATGAAGTAGCAATGAAACAGTTTTATGGTGGTGGGGGGTCACCACAGCATGAGGAACCATGTGAAAGGGTCACAGCATTAGCAAGGTGGAGAACCATTGCCTTAAGCACATGCAGGCTTGGAGCTGTGAGTTCTTCTCATAAAAACATGGAAGCGTGATGCCTGGGTCTGCTCCTGGCTATTCATAAATAGAGAAGCAGTCATGGACAGCTCTTCCATGAGCACATGGTTACAATTATTGCATCCCTTGTTTGACTGTAGAAAAATGCAGCCTCGTCTTTGATGCTTTGGGAAGTAGCCAATAAGCTATTAGGAGAATCACCTTTGGGGACTGTTTAGGTGAAGAACTGAGTCAAGTGAATTGATAGATAATTCTGTGAGTGAAAAGGCATTGCTGACCTCCCGGGCTCATGCTGTAGGAGTGAGAACATGTTTTTTAATAGCTTTGTCAGCAAGCACAAAATGCTTTTTGAATAAAGGCATCTGAGGCTACATTATACTCCTTCCTCCAAATCAATGCTTTGAAGCCCTAGGCCCCATACCTTAGAGTGTGATCTTACTTAGAAATAGTGCCTTTGAACAGTGATGTGAGGAGATGCATCAGAGAGACATTGGCACTGGGCATGGTGGCTCAGTGTTTGAGAGGTAGAGGCAGGAGCTAGAGTCTGGGTTCAGCTGGGCTATACGCCAAGGAATTGTTTGGGAGAAACCAAACCTACTCACGTCTTGATGCACAGGGAATAAATTTCTTATGTCTAAGCATTTAATTCATAGCAGCTTATTATGGCAGCTTTGGTCAACCAACAGCACGTCTTTGGAACCCTCCCACGTCACTACTTAAATGCATGATAGTCACAACTGCACACAATCACTGCATGTTACTTTAAAACAAAGTAAACACTATTCATGTATTTAGGATATTGCCCTCTTTCTTTCTTTCTTTTTCTTTTTTCTTTTTTTTTCCCTTTTGTTCTTCATCTCCTGCTTTTATTTTATCATATATTTTTCTCCAAATAAAATCGAAAGCTTAATTTTTCATAGCTGATTTTAAGGTAGTCAGGAGACAAGAACCATGTTAATATTGTGTCTGACTTGAGTCTGACTCCTGTCCTTCCCACTCTCCAGTCAAAGAACTGTAAAGCACATCCAGCCGTGTGCTCAGCAAATGTGCTGGAATTTCTGCTTATGTTTATTGGGTATCAGATCATTTTCTTAATTTCTGTATTTGTGGACATCTTCTAATTTCTCAGGACATATGATTAAAATGTTTGGTAAACACTGAATTTCTATCATTTTCTGAAGCACAGAATATTCTGCTGTTGAAGTATTTAATTTGAGAATGATTAAGTCTCAAATTTTAAAGATGAACTAGAAAGCAAAGAATGAAATTTCTCAAAAGAAATGACACATTTAAATCAGGAGTAGATGTTGTATTTGTTTTCAAGGTGGAAATAATAGCATCTTTCTCAAGAGGGCTAATGATTACCATATTGCTCATCATTATATCCTTCCTGTTAGGCATACAGCTGTGTTTTTCTGTCATCATCTCATTGCTGTGCCCTAAGGTTACAGTCTAGAGTTTTTAAAACAAAATAACACAAAGCGCAGGGTCTTTTGTTATACTTCTTTAAACTCCAGAAGCAGAGGCAGGTGGATCTCTGTGAATCTGAGGCCCAGCTGGAGCTATATAGAGCAAGACCTTGTCTCAAAAACAAAAATATAAAACATAAACCCAAAAGACAATCTGTGTGTGTGTGTGTGTGTGTGTGTGTGTGTGTGTGTGTGTGTGTGTAGGGGGGAAGGGGAGACAGAGAATGTCTCAGAGCCTTCCAGCATTATAGGGAGTCTTAAATACTTTCATGTTTAAGTCTGAAATGGGAAGCCCACATGCATCGTATGGCATTTTAAAGCTGGCGTGTGTAATGGGAACAGGGGCTGTCTCTGACATGAACTCAGTAGCTGGCTCTTTGATCACCTCCCCCTGAGTAGGGTGCAGCCTTTTTAGGCCACAGAAGAAGACAATGCAGCCAGTCCTGATGAGACCTGATAGACTAGAATTAGAGGGAAGGGGAGGAGGACCTCCCCTATCAGTGGACTTGGGGAGGGGCATGGGAGGAGATGAGGGATGGAGGGAGGGATTGGGATGGGATGAGGGAGGGGGCTACAGCTGGGATACAAAGTGAATAAACTGTAATTAATAAAACAATAAATAAATTTTTAAAAAGAAAAGCAAAAAAAAAAAAAGAGTTGAAGTGTGTAGTGTGTATCCATTCTTTTTCTGGGATCTCCATGAACATTATAACAATTACCAGACAAGTCATATAACTATTGAAAATGAGCACTGTTTTTGCCATGCATGCCGCACAGTTAGCCTATCTTGGGGAAGGACAAAGTGTGCTGTGAACATCCATCACCAGCTGGACTATCCTTAAGAATCTGTTTCTTACAAAGAGCGATGGAACAACTAACCCCCTCCTTCATACCTTGGGAGCATTTCTTAATGTCATGGCAGAAAAGATAGCAACCTGCTGGTTCTGTAGCCTGCCAGTGCAAGATTGCTTGGGACTACAGGTTTTCTTCACTTTCTTCCTCAATGCTAACATAGAGATAGACAAGTTGGTAGGTTTGCTTCTACAGGCTCCCAGTTAAACCCATCTTATCTCAGAATCCTTCTTTTCAGCTTTACAGATTCCACTAACAGAAAGATAAACAATCTGGGTTCCATTAATTCCTTCTGGAGCCTTATAAATGGCTTCCCTGATATACACTGGACTCCATAAGTACAAACATAAAATAGATAAAAATAGCCAAGTCATTAAAAGCGCAGGTAGAGGAGATGGTGGTACTGCAGCTACTGATGTAGTGACAAGGTGCTTTTACCTCTCTGGAGCACAGAAGAAGGATACCATCAGCTCAGTGGACCATGGAAGGTGAGCACAAGGCTTGGCACCAGCTGATAACCTATGTTCTAAAGTGGACAGGTGTTAATTGACACCTTTCCACAGACATGGGCCTCAACAAATACTTTGGAAACCAGAGGAAGAAACTGCTGGTTACTGAACTTAAGTACCACACACTTAAGTTCAGTAGCATTTACTCATCTGTTCTCACAAGGATTTAAGTTCTCTTTTCCTTTCCCATTTTATGTATTCATGTTACTTTTTATTAAGAACAATTATCATTTCCTGATATTAAAGTTTCTATATACCAGAAGTTCAGCAACTCCAAAAGCAAATCCTCAAGATTCACCTCTTGTTAAGGGTTTGGACAAGAGTCAGCATGCTCTGGCCCTTTCTCAGTGAGCATGCTACAGATTCTCCCAGGGAAAGCTTAATTTGTTTAAAAGTTTAGTTAAATTGTTAAAGTTTTCATCTAAGTAAACTTAGAAAGATACTTTCTTTTTACTTAACACTCAATTTGCATATTTTCAAATATATAAGTTGTTCAAGCACAGGAAGAACTGTAGACATTTGTTTCTGTCATCTGAAATAAGTGGGCATTAGAAAAAAAAGCTGAACTGAAAGCTGCCTAAGTTCAACCTGCTGTTTAATGTTGATTCCTCTATAATCATTCTTCTAAAATGGTCATTGGGGCCAGGCTCCAGAAAGAGTGAGAGAGTCAGCAATATCAGAGAACTTAACCTGAATTTGGTGGTTCTGGCAATCAGCTGCTGGATCTCACTCATTTCTTCGGGTCCTATTCCCAACGCAACAGACAATGAATATAATCCTCATTCACATGTTGGGCTTCATGCTGCTGAGGTGGATACAGTCATGTCACTTTCAGTCTAATTAAAGTCTGTGTTCCTTTGGTAGGCTGTCCCTGTTCCTCCGAGGATCTTCTAAGTGAGCCATTACTCACTGCCTAAATCATGGTGCTTAGAATGAAACGCACCTCCAACAGTAACGAAACACATCTGCACTTAAGCTGGCTGCGGTGGGAAGGTCTTTCCCCTTTCTCCTGTGAGGTCATAGTCTTCCACTGATACATATTTGGAGCTTCTAGTAGCTGTATCACATTAGTCAGAGTCCTTATACCTTTTTAGTCAACAACAACTCATTGCTCAAAGCTAAACTAGGCCCTGTCACCAATATCATGGCTGGTTTCTTGGGACAAACATGTAAAATATTTTCCCTGATCCTTCTTAGGCTTTTTATTTCTTGTTTTATCCTTCTTCAGTCTATGCAAAGTGTTCTCATTGAGACAATTCTGTATCTCGATAACATGCCAGTTATTTTTCCCTCCTAAGAACTTGCCCTCTTGTATTGTAGCGCCACTCAGAATAGCCAAATCATAACATCAACTGAAGTGCCTAACAAGACAGGAATGGATGAAGAAATATGCTATATTGTATAATGGAAATTTTTCAGCAGTAAAGAAGAATTATATCACTTTCAGGAAAATTATGGCACTTTTAGGAAAATACAACTTGAGATAATTATAGTCAGGAAATTAAGCCTTAGAAAGACAAAAATATATGTTTTCTCTTGTTTGTGGTTCTATATTTTATATGGATGCATAAAAGCATGTATGTGATTATATAGATGCATAAAATCATATAGAAACTTACAGTATAAGGGGAACTTTCTAGGACAACAAAGAGGGCTAGCAGGATCATGGAACGGTGAGAAATAGGATGACGAGTGATATGGGCATGTGCATACTTGTATGAAAACTTAAGTAATTACAAAAGAACTAAAAAGGAACTCACTCATACGCAGATTTTATATAGTCCAGAAGAAACATACTGCAATTCACAGGCCCAAAGAAAATATGTAACAAGAAGGACCCAAAAGAGGATGCTTAGATCTCATTCAGAAGGGAAAAGAGAATAGACAGCAGAAATGACTGAAGAGAGGGAACAAGGTAGGAGAGGGAGCACGGAGAGAAATGAGGGGTTTGATCAGACCTGGGGAGAGCGAGGGAGCAGCAGGTTAGAGGGCTGCAGAGAGAAGAGAAACTATGGGCGGCAGGGGGAGGGGAGACATTTCTGTGACAAGCTGGAGACCTAAGACAGGAAAGGCTTCTGGGAGAATATGGGGGTGACTCTAGCTGAAGCTCCTAGTAGCAGGGGTCATTAAGACTGAAGAGGACACCTTCTAACTAGACAGGACTCCTAGTGGAGAGGGGGAACACCAACCCACACATAAAAACTTCAACCTAAAAGTTATCCTGCCTACAAGATGTTCAGGGATAAATATAGAGCAGAGATTGAGGGAATGTCCGTCCAGTGCCTGGCTTAATCTGAGAACCACTCCATGGGAGAGAGCTAACCCCTGACACCATTAACGATACTCTGCTGTGCTCACAGACAGGAGCCTAGCATAGCTGTCCTCTGAGAGGCTCCATCCAGCAACAGAGCAAAACAGATGCTGAGACTCACAGCTAAACATTGGACAAAGCATAGGGAGTCTTGTGAAAAAGTGTGTGTGTTGGAGGTGGGAGGAATAGAAGGGCCTGGAGGGGGCAGAAGTTCCACAAGAAGACCAACAGAGCTAACTAACCAGGGCCTAGAGGGGCTTGCCGAGGCTGAATCACCAACCAAGGACCATGCGTGGACTGAACCTAGGCCTCCTACATGGATGTAGGTGATGGGCAGCTTGGGTTTATGAGGTTCTTTAGTAAGGGGAGCAGGGGCTGCCTTAGAATAGAATCTGACCTAGATCCTATTGCCTGCTTTTTGATCACTTCTTCCAGGTGGGGCTGCGTTGCCAGGCCTCCAGGGAAGAGGATGCACTTCGATGTGCTGGGGTGGGTTGGTATAGGGGTCTCCCCTTTACTGAGGAATAGCAAAAGAGGGAGGGATGGTAGGACTGGGAGGAGAGGAGGGAAGGGCTACAATTGGGATGTAAGGTGAATAAATATATAAATTAATTAAAAAATGAACATGTCCTCTTGAAGCTTCTTTAAGAGTATAAATTTGAGTTGTGGAAAAAAAGCACTGTGCTTCCTCGGGAGTGTATGAGCCCAGCTGTTGGCCACTTTTCTTGCTGCCTGAGCCCATGGAGCCAAAGGCCTGAGTGTTCTTTTTTTTTTTTTTTTTCCTTTACTATCTAATGGGATCGGAATGAGCATGGAGACCATAGTCCTGGGATCTGTTTACTGTCCACTGGCATGCACAGTGATATCCAGGTCACTTCTGGGATTCAGTTCTCTCCAGTTTTTATCGCACTTCTATCACTGAACACACTGGATCCCATATCATTGTCCATCAAATCTGAGATGAGGATTGCTATAGCATTTATAGCTTGGACTGCTAGCCTGGTCTCAGGTGGAGAAGATACCATACAGACTCTCCTGATAAACTTCACCAGTTATTTCCAGGCCACAGGCAGCTGTGGAGCATTCTTGCCTACAGGACCAGTGTTTATTCTTAGGGAGCCTAGGGTCAGGTGACACATGGCAGTATTAGAAAGGGACCCTCAACTAATAACCTCCTTTTAATGTGTGAGTCACAACCTTGGTTGAGACAAATGAGCCTCTAGGAGAGGGTTTCCATGAAGATCAGAAAGCCTTTCAGCTTAGGCCTTTCCAGCTCTTGTTAGGATGGTTGACGCAGCTGAAGAAATATTTCATGTGACAGAAATATATTTCTCAGTGCTGGAGCCACTGTCAAAATGAAAAAAAAAATGGCTCTGCTAAGGAATTCTAACTCTCTGTAAGTTGGGTTATTAGCAAAACGAAACTGTTAGAAGCAGACATGGACTACTTGAACATAACAGCCCCTTTCTTCTCCATAATCATAATCACAGTTTGACATTATCTGTCATGGATGTTTTTGTCTCTAGTTCCTCCCGCACCACCGTAGCAGAGCAAGAATCTTGAAATTCAATGTTCTCTAATCATCTGTTAATTGCAGCATCAGAATAATTCCAGGTTCCTGCAGCAGAAACACATTTCCTGCAGGGCTGAGCAACCTAAGAAACAAATGTTCTCTACACACCGCAAATACCCATACCTCCTGCTGGTTTTGATGGCTTGCTCCTAGTGGGTAGTAAGCAGTTGGGCACACCAAGTTCTAAGACTGACCTGGGGGTTCCATTAGCACTGTGTAAATATGAGTGGCTGTGTCTAAATTAGCCTCCTGTGGTGAGGGAGGCTGAGCCTTGGAGGAGCTGTTGGGGCAGCCGTGACCTTGTAATTTTCAACAAACTTAATAATGTTATGCCCTAGGAGAATGCTAAAGTTTACATAAAGGCTAGCTATGTATCCAAGTCTCCCCTCAAGCCGGGGAGCATGAAAGACACCCAGAGCCACTTAACATGTGGTTGCCATGATGGCTTCTGCTCTAGGCACTTACTTTCATGCACATGGGTAAATGTACACACCTCACCCTTTGCATTCTCAGGAACCTAACAAGGACATATTCATAAAAAATTCAAGACTTAAAGATGCAAGCAACTTGCTAACAAGCCCTAAAACTCTTTCTGCTGCCTCACTGCCATCACTAACCAGGTGCAGTGCGTCCATAGGGGAAAAAAATCTGTCCTTTGAATAGCAAACATTCATTCTGGTCTAATCTAAGCTCATTGGTATTGTCTTTTAAAAGGTATAACTGAGAACCATCTGCCCTCTGTAAGCATCTGTTTGATTTATAAAATGTTGAATTCTTCTGAGAACAGTTGGCTTTCACTTTGTCTCTGGGTCTCAGGTTACTGGTTTATATCCGCTTTGTGGGAAACAGGATTCTCCTTTGTTTTTGGTTCAAATACATTTCTCTCTGGCCATCAAGCAGGATGGACTCCTGTCCTTCAGTGGTGACAACCACCTTCCTAGGACCGTTTTCCTCATCTCAGGGCCATGTGCATGGACTGTTTTGATTGTGGAGTTACATGACTCTATTGCTCACAAAATGGCGGCTTGAGTGAGTACCTAAGATTCTAAGGATGGCCTCGGTTTACACAATGCAAAGTGATTGCAATTGTTCAGGGCATCCTTCATCTGCTTGTTCCTATTTAATTCTCTCTCTTGTGATTTTCAACGAGAGATCCAAAAATAGGACTCACCGTTGAAACAAGGCTCTGCCCATGATTTACACGGGTACCTCACAGAGTTCTTTTGTGCCCTAGTTTCTCCTTTAGATAAATGCTTACAGTAATGACTAGTTTTTTTTTCTTTTGTGATGAGATTTTCTTTTTTAATGTCTAGCCTGGCTAGTTGAAAACCCTTAAAATGATGTACCCTTGGAGAAATAGAGTGAGCACATAGAGCCAGAAGTGGCTTGTAGGCATGGAACTCTGGGAGGCACAAGCTGGACAAGATGGAAAGAGGCCTGGTAGATTCAGAATCAGAATCCTTGGCTGGGTTAAGAATTCAAAGTCTGTCCCCATGCTGTAAGTGTGCTCAGTAGTGCTGCACAGGGCTTCTGTGAAGTCGTGTGAACAGGAAACAGCTATTCACACAAAGGAAGCCTCTCCACTCACCCCATGCTGCTAACACTCTGAGTACAGGAAAGTTCCCGCCCTTGATCTGCCTAGTCTGGAGGCATCACGTCACTGGGAATCCTACAAGTTGTTAAGCAGCAGATAGAATGTCTGTCCGGTAGGTGAAGGCAGCACCTGATGGCTCCAACAGGAGACACAGAACAGTGCTGAGTGGCCAGAGCAAGAGCCACAAGTTCTAAAGCTGCCTCTGTGCTGTGCTGCCTTACAGAAGGTTCCCCCTCTCTGGTCACAGTCCCTATTCACTAAAAAAGGGGAAAACTGGAATAGGTTCTTAATAGGCTCCTGTCCAGTGCTTTGGACTTAAGATGTTCTAACAGGAAAAAAGACACAACACTCACCCAGAAATGACCAAACAAAGACAAGGAAGGAAATGTCTACTGGATAGAGAGTGTGTGTATGTCAAAGTTGATTCAGGCAAGTGGCTTTTCACTGCAGGATCAGGGTTGGCCAGGTCTTCCTCAAGATAGCGTGCTGTGAACAGCAAGAATTAATGCTGTGGTATGGGTTGTTGCTGCGTAAAGGGAGTGCGTGTGTGTGTGTGTGTGTGTGTGTGTGTGTGTGTGTGTGTGCAGGCATGCTTGCATCTGTGTGCAAGTGCGTGTGTGCAGGGGTGTTGGGCTTCTTCTGTTTTCCAGTTCTTTGGACGATACTGAAATATTTCCCCCACTGAAACAGTACTCAAAGACTCTCACCTGGGGATGGAAAGTGCCCCTGTGTCTTGAGCACTAATGTGAGTAAGCAACAGCTAAATCTGTCTTCACATCGCAGCAGCCAATGCCAACAAAAGAGCTACTGGATCCAGAGACGGAGCATTGTTGGCAAAGCTGGGTTGTTGCCTCTCCAGACAAAAGCCGCATTAAAGACATGACTTCAGGCTTATGAAGGAGGGCGCTGACTCATTCCGGAGCCCTTCAGTACAGTGTTTTCCTCAAGATTTTTGTAATAGGCAATTTAAGAGAAAAACAGCCCAAGAAGGCAATATCCTTCTCTGAAAAAATCAGCTAACACATATCCAGGGGCCAGAAAATAATTGCTCTGCCTCCTGTCTCCCATACTTGCACCCCACTGTGGCTGGCCTGCCTGCCTTGTCCTGCAGTGATGAGGGGAAGCTACTGGGTCCTTCATTCTTGCCTGCTGCCACTGCTGTTTATAAATTCATTCTCCCTACTAGTATGACTTAGACTTGCCTCCTGCAAAGAAATTGTTCTCGTTAGCATCCTCTCTCTCATTACCTTTACTTTTAGTCTACCTCAGCTAGATAACAAGAAGATTCCACCAACAATATGGACAGAGGATGTCACTGTCAATATGAATTATTTGCATATTCAATTCGTGGGCACAGATTTTCTATTTACAAGTGCATACTTATGAACCCCTGCCTGCCATGTGTATATAAATTTTGTAAAGATAAAGGATTGTAGATGTCTCAAAGTGTTTTGGGGGCATAGTGTATGTGTAAATATCTATGTACATCTTTAATGTCCTAGATCGAACACCATAATGATGCGCTTAGTTCAAACAGTGCATCTGCTGTCTGTGGTGCCCTTTGACCAAATGCAACTACGGAATTTATATAACACATATTCCAAGGCAGGTGTTCCCTCTCCATTAAACTTAGACCCTCAATTTCAAATAACAGACCTATGCAAGTTGATTACCCAAGATGAAGGCCACTTTGGGGAGTCCTTCAGCATTTCCAATCCTTCCTTCAGTGTTTCTGGTCTCAAAGACAAGTTAAATAAAATGTGTTCCAATCCCTTCCATTCACAAGCCAGGAAGGCTAAAGGATTTACCAAGAGCAGCATAGTGAGAGTTTTTGTGGTTCTTTCGCTATTTTAACTCAAGTGATCAGAGAAGCTAAGGGTTTCAAGCACATGCTTTAAAATGGAAATGATTTAAATGGAGTTTCTATCACAAAGAATGTGTTTTGGCCATGCACAGAGAGAATGGACATGAGCCAAGTTGGATGGCAGCAGTGCTATCTACTCTGTTTCAAGTAACCATAATACTACCAACACAAGGTTGTTCAGGTTGCGGGTGAGTCTAGGCGTGAGGAACCCATACAGAGAAGGTCACACCTCACAGGGAAGGGCCACGAGCATAGGGAAGAGGCTGCACTCTGACCCTTGTCTGAGTTTGGGCAAACAGCTTCACTCCTAGAACCAGATAACCTGACTCCAAAGTCACAGAATCGCTCTGGAAGTCTCTTGGGTTTCTCAAGATGAGATAAAACTTGGAGTATCTGGGAATTTCAAGAACTGATCTTGTTTGATTTGGAAGACTGACTTGTCTTTGAAGTCATTCAGTATGTCTGCCTTGGGCTTGCACATTCATTTCCAAAGCCCCAGCTTCACAACCCTCTATCAGAGACTGAAAGACTTCTCCATTGCTCAGTCTCTTTCTCCTTCATCAGTTTATCTGACCTGTAACGTGTTACGGCATGACTAAAGGAGACACATGAGGCCGTGCTCAGTGTTTGCTGGGTATAGACTTGCAAAGGTGAGGTTTCATAAGGCAGCTATCCCTTTCCACTAAACAGTGAAGAAACCGTTTGATCTGCAGCATGTTCATTTGCAATGCTCAAAGTGCATCTGTGCGGAGAAGACATCATGTGTCTAAAGCCCTTGGCCTTGCAGTCGACACTCTAATAAGTGGGAATGCTACTGAAGCAGTTAGCCACCCTTTAATTTGCTGCCTTTGGTAGACTTTATTCAAGACAAGAAACCCCAAGAAAGTAATTCCTTTGACTTGAACCTCCGAGTCAGAACCCTCACAGTGTATGAGAAATGGATAAAAAATGATGTGCCCCCTTTTCTGGCACTCATATCGTCCCACTGCGGCTATGTCAAACCTGAACACATAGGGCTTCCTGTAACTACATAGGTAGGAGCTGAAGGTGACCTCACATCAGCACCTCCTCATGAGAAACCCCTCACAGTGCTGTTAGATAACAAATGGGTCCTGGAAAGAGCTCTGCTCAGATGAGCTGGCTTGAAAATGCCTGGGAACTCATTTGAGGTGTCATTGGTAGTATTGAGGGCTTTTGGAGTGGACCAGTCTTCAGGCTGACATTTATTTAAGTCAGTTACCATCTGAGGCATCACTGAACCGGCAGCTTTTGAAAGTAAACCCTTCATTTTCATTGAGAACCCTCCCAGTCCACCGGCATGCATGGGTAAAGTAATGAACACAGCAGCACTCCACCGCACCATCCTCCAGGCACACTGGGCCACCGTGACCTGTATTCAGGGTGGGCACAGCAGGTACTTGAGCCAAACCGGCCTTGTTTTTTTTTTTTTTTTTTTTTTTTTGATAATTTAATCTGGGCAAGCCAGGTGGGTAGGCAGGATGACTTTTTTGTTGTTTTGTTGTGTTTTTTTTTTCCCCTAAATCACATAAGACATAAAGCACAATGCCATCAGGGATACTATAGAAATGGGATGGTTACTGAATACATTCCCAGGTCTCGGTATGGGATGGTACCTTAGTGATAGCCCAGTCTTGCCCTCACATTCCTCAGTGATGAGACCCAAAGTCAGAAAAATTATATATATATGGTTAAGGATATGCCAAAGGTTGAACTAAGACAGCAAGAAAGTCTTTTTGGTCATTTTTGAGAGCTCTCTGTCTCTGTCTCTCTGTCTCTCTGTCTCTGTCTCTGTCTCTGTCTCTCTCTCTCTCTCTCTCTCTCTCTGTGTGTGTGTGCATCTTTCTTTTTATTGTGAAAATGCCAGTAGGTGCTATTTAAGATACACAAAAATTATGTCAAAAAGGATTTCTTTTGGGTTTTTAAGTTATCAGGTGAAATAAAAGCTAATGTATTGTACTTATAAAAAATAATCAGAGATTACCAGGTGGCAGAAGCCCATGGATGTGAGGAGAGAATCAAATGGGTTCCCTTCCTTCTTTTGAGGATGGATGAGCATCCTCCCCAAGGAACCATGAACTAGATTGTAGAGAGACAACAAGTATTGTAAAAAATACTTTATGTTGCAAGCTGTGGTTCCAGTACTCAGACATTTCCACAGGCACCACTGGACACGGATATTAGGCATACCTGTGTCTCTGTGTGTCTTTAACTGACTGTGTGTTGGTGTGTGGACACATATGTGTGTGTGTGTATTGGTATGTAGGCTTTTGTTTATTTATGTGTGTTTAAGGTCATGCACTCACTTATTGTCTGTGCACCTACATTTACACACATGTTCTATGTCTTTCTACGCACATGTGTATATTTTCGTGTATATTCACTCAGGTGTCAGGCACTTCAAAACAGAGACACCCCTTTGCTGACCTACGCTTCAGCACTGCCCCTTTCCAGTCTGCTTCTTGAGTGAGTTACAGAATTTTTCTAAATCTCAGTATTATTATATAGAAAATGTCACACTAAGTGTTCCCATGAAACCAAAAGTCCAATCAATAGAGTTTTCAGCCACCTACCATTTTAGCATTAGGTTCAACTACTTATGCGTGCAAAGTTTTTGCTATATTTTATTTTAGAATCTTCAATATGTATTAGTCATTGCCCAGATAAACAATTTTGGTACCCAAATTTGTAGCTGGTCTGTGAAAATGTGTATTGTCTTGACCAATGCTATGGTGCGTTCATGAACTGGACATACATTTTGCCACTTTACACACGAGGGAACAGACATGGGGTGTGTGAAATAATGTGTCAGGTCATCCAGGGAGTTTTTGAAGGGCAGAGTCACAGAATCCCATCTGCCTGCAAGGCTGGCCTTGCTATCACTTCCAGCATCCTTCCCTAGCCAGAGGCTGAAGTGATGAGTGACAACATGGAGGTCTCTGGTGGTCTCTGCCCACCTTATGTTTTGCCCTGTTTGTTACTATTCCCGATTCCTCTACATTTGACGGACACTTGATTCTTAAGGTCAACCCCAAAGTGCTGCTCTTGGGGAGACACAAAGAAGAAGGAGGAATTGGCAGCTATGGCTGGTGGGTGGAGGTCAGACTGGATAAGCAGCAAGAAGTGCATGTGTGGACACAGCCTCAAAGCACCTGGTGGGGCTGGGCTTGCCTTGAAATGTTTGACAGCTGTTCAACCACCTCACACAACTGATGCTGGTATCTGACCCAGGAAGCAACAGAAGGAGAATTGCTGGAACATGACTGTTTAATCCCTTTCTAATCTCTGGAGTCTCTTAGTCCTTTCAGCCCTTCAAATGCTCAACTGTCAGAACTCGGTGAGCAGAAACATTATGGCCATAGGAAGCCCAGGTACTGAGCTCTGCGGTTCAGGCAGACTGGGGAGCGACATCAGCAGCTAGTTACTTTGAAATGAGCTTTGAAATAGTTAATAAAAAAAGAGAAAAGCCAAATCTCATTTACAAAATTATTACTTTTGTTTAGCAAGACAATTTTGCACAGAAAATTGCTTGGGAAAAACAGTCTCAGCAGAGCCCTTCAAAGACAATTTAGTATTTTTAATAAGGAAAATCTTTCTGATTCTCAACTATTTAGCCATGAAATTTTTAAAATCCAATGAAAGTCTGCCTTCAATAAATGTGGCTTTACAAATTTTATTGTCTGTTTAACAACTTGAGAATATTAACATTTCTTAGGCACTTAAATTCAGTCATAATTACAAACATTGCACTTTGAAAACTGTCTTTCATGCAATTTAATGTAATTTAGTGCCTATAAACCTGGTGTTTATTTTTCAGATATTCTGTATCTCAAAATTGTAAATAAGGTCAATTAACCTAGGAAATGGCAAGTCTCTAAGTACTGTCTATCTCTCAGCAGTCATTTAGAAACATACATGTGAATAATACACATGCACACACACACACACACACACACACACACACACACATAACCAATAAGGTTTGGAAAGTTTTGCCCATCACTAATTAAGTATTTTGGGGGGGGGACTGATGGGTGAGTTGAGTTGTCCCACATCTGCAATCAGCTTGGAAGGATGCAAAGCTTTAGGCTACAGAATGAGTTCAAGGCTAGTGGACATGTTACTGAGACACTGCTTCAAAACTGAAAAACAGTAAGGCTAGGGATTCAACTCAAGTGGTAAAGAGCTTGCCTAGCATAGGTAAGACCCTGGTTGCAACCTTAAATATGACAAAAGACAATAATAATAATGCAAGAATATATCAGGAGACAAAAGCAGGCTTCCCTGGACAGAGGTGGGGAACAATGTTCCTTAACATTGAAATTTCTTTGTTTCATAGCACATGAAGTCTTTTTCAGTAGATTACAGCTCAAGATAAGGGCTAGGGACATGGATCAGCTAAAAAAATGCTGAGTGGTCAAGTGTGAGGATCTGGGTTCTATACACAGCATCCACATACGAAGCTGGGAATGGGTGTGTGTATTTGTCACACTAGCACCAGGGAGGCAGAGATAAAAGCCACCATGGAGTTTGTTAAACAGACAGTCTAGTGTAATCAGTGGGCTTCAGGTTCAGTGAGAGACCCTATTTCAAAAAATGAGGGGGAGGGCCACTATGAAAGACATCTGACATGGATCTTTGGGTTTCAAATGTGCTCACACACACACACACACATACACACAGACACAAATCACACACACACAAGCAAACCACCTTCTAGATCCAAGCTGTTTCTGTGCAACTAAGAGGTTCTTCTACCTATAGAACACAGCCAACAACCGCAATTGCCACATGTGAATGTGAAAGCATTTCATCAGTGTCTACACACCCCAATACCAGGTTTGAAATGCAGTATCAACACCTTCGCACCTGTTTCTCTTCCTGCCTGAGCATCGCATGTATGACTTTGGCTTTGTCAGCATAATCCTCCTCACTGCTCCACACTGGCCCGTGTCATTAACTTAGAGCAGTCTTGAAGTATGTGTCATGCTTTCTGAAAGTGACTGAAAGGTTTGAGAGGACCAACTGGGAACCACGCTGTGGCTCGGAGAGAAAGTCTGCCCTTAAATGGTCTATTGATGGAATTGTGTCAGTCGTCCACACACTCCCTGTCTCCTCCTACAGCCTCAATGAACAATCAGACTCACATGAACGTCTCTCTCTTCTACACTAGAAAATTAAGCTCTTATTTGAATTTGAATTTGAATTTGAATTTGAGCTGGAGTAGCTGTGTCTTCCATTCTCTCCCATGAGGGCAATGATGGACACAGACAGATAGAGGAATAGTCTCCAGCACACAGCTTTTACACAAATGCTTCTACATCCACGAGCCACCAAAGGAGATCTGGGTCTACTGGAAATGTTTCACTACAGCGCTATGTTGTCTTTAATGTTGCAATCTGAATGTGCCAAGGCTCCATAACCATTTGGTCAGTTGTGATACTTTCTACTCTGATTTTCATAATAAAAAAATACTTTCTACTCTGATTTTCATTGGTGTTCCTATCTGTTCAGTTCTTCTGTGCAGAAGGAAGCATGCTCCTGTCTCAGATGCTAATCTTTGATGTAGAGAAAAACATAAGCCTCCAAGGGGTGTTTCCGTCTCTTTCTAGTATGGCTGGCACATAAAATTTAAATCCACTGTCCTAAGCAGTTATCTGCTGTTTAATACTCATAAATTCCCATTGCATACTTGATTGCAAGAAACCACAGCAGGGTGATGGCCAGTACTGCTACTAATAAATAGCTACATTTTTTTTTCTCTTTAAACCACTCTCTGCTCCCACAGCCCTTGGGAGATCTGTCCACGTGCTCTGTGGCAGATTGGAAAGAGGGGGCTGTGACAGAAGCCATGACCTGACTGTAGTGATGCCGTTTCCATATTTTGAAGCTTGGGAATCACTCGCTGCTTAGAAAACCCTAGCTCTGCTGCCTGGCTGCGGTGGAAAAAAGCCTGTGGGGATTGGGGAGAAAGGACAGTGTAAAAGAATGGAAAAAGAAGACAAAAATGCAAGGCAGTGTTGCTTCTTTGAACATCAGTGACTCACTCTACCCCTATCACACTGAGAGTAGACAAGGCTTGACAGCGCTGGGAGGCATGGTTTGTTTATTTCCTGTCCTCAGTTCCATCTGTAGCGTAGTCTTAAAAAGAATGCTGCACTTCCCTTGTACAGGAAGGAGCACGGTGCGCTTCCCTCAGTGTGCACCTCCGAGCCAAAGCAAATGCTTAAGATGTCCAGTGCCTCGGACTGGGCTGTAAAATGATGCATGCTTTCCTTTTCTTTCAATGACTTTGCTCCTTCTTGTCCTTTTGGCCAGTATGTGCTGCTTTCAGGAATCCAGACAAAACCCCATGACTGGTTAAACAGTGAATTAAGACACAAATGGGTTTAAATTCATCTTGACTTGTCCCTTCCCTCGAGAGAGCTATAAATGGATATTAGGCAACAGAGATGCTGATTTCAATTTGGCCACATGCAGTGCTTTGCCAGTGGTAGAATGAGTAAACTTAGCCCGAGACTGGCCATTTCACCTCACCGAACACAGAGCAAGGCACTCACCAGCGCTGACGGTGATCGCTTCAATAAACTGCTCTCTCCAGCTGTTTGTCCCCACCACAAGGGCCAGGTTTGTCTTCTTAATGAGTTTGTCCACAGTGTTCTAGAAAGGGGCAAAGGGATAAGACAGTCACTTCTGGGGTTGTGAATGCATCAGGAGATCTGCAACCTAACGGGCAGCTGACGTCAGGCTCAGCAGAAAAGTATGGACTTCAAATACTGCTGTGGTTATGTAAACACCTGTGGGCCTTAGAAATATTCTGAAATGCAAACTTCTTCACAGAGAAAACAAGCCTCCTTTACTGCTCTCATGGCCAACCAGGAGCAACCAGAGTGTTTAAGGGCCTACTCATGCCCCTCAGCTGCTCCCGGAACCTGATTCTCCTTGACTTTTCTGTCTGCAAGTGAATCAGTATTGGCCCTGTTCAGCATTTTCTGTGAACACCGAGGAGCGACAGATCTGAGGCTGACAACACATTGCTGTGTTTTTGTCAGTAAAATGTAGCCAAGCAGCAGGATTTCAAGGTTGCTGGCTGCATGATCAAATAAATACATAATTTGGTGGTGGCAGTTGGAGGGGGTGGGGTGGAGTCTTGGGTGGTGGTGCAGAGGGGCCGCTAGATTTTTCCGCCGCTTACTAATATTACCAGGCGGTTGTGCTCTCCCACTACTGCTATTGCATCAGGCACGTGTTAGAGAAGCAAAAGCCAACATCTGTGGCTTAGGGCTCACTGCTAACAGCCTCGCATCACATGTCCATATTTTAATAGCACTGAGGTACGTGCTCCTCATTGTACTTGAGAACTTATTAGGTGATTACATTTGTGCAATTAGCCCTCTCCAACTTTCTCAATTTGGTTCATCGAACACCAGGACTTGCCAAGTGGTCACAAGAAAGCCAAGGAAGCTACACAGTCAAAGCACTACCACAAATCATCATGGCAACTACAGGGAGAAGGGGCACTTCCAGGACACCGCGGCTGCTCCCCCCAGAGGCACTACTGCACCAACTAATCTACCAAACACACTTACTGTCAGGGCATCCTCCAACTTCCACTAATTGCAGAGAGGCAGAAAACATGTATTATTTGCTCTAGGTAAAGATTTGTACATGTTCAATGCAGGATACCAAACTGTGGTTTGAGAGAGATAACATTATTGGCCAAGCAGGAGTTAAGAAAATGGTTCTGGGGGTGGGGGGCTGGATGAGACGTCAAAGCCAATTTATAAAATCAAGCATGTTAGTTCAAAACGAGTCTGGAACTGACTTGAGACATTGAGAAGAAAACAAACATGAAAGGACCCGTCCCCAACTAGCTCAACTCTCTATCTGCCACATTATTCTTGGTTGGCCTTTGCGCCCATAGGGCTGTGGCCTCTCAGCTTCTTGTCTCATACCCAGAACTGCCAGTGCCCTGATGAGAGCTCTAACAGTTGCTGCTGCTCTTGGGCACAATAAATTGAAACACACGACAGGCATCTGTCTTTTCTCTCTCAGCTCAGCCACATCTCATCTAGCACTCCGAGCATGTTGACTAATGCGGGATGAAAGTGCTGTGTGTGGAATATAAGAAGACATGACCTCAGTTTTTCCTACACGCAGTGGAAACTTGAAGCACACCTCTCCGAAAGGGAGAGCACACACTGTGCTGCAAAGAAGGCAGAGAACCCATCACATTAGAGATAAGCACCTGAGGATCACTCCCACGCCCGAACTCAGGCCAACCCATAAAAAGTCTGCTAAAGAGAAAACTTTTAGCAGAAAGTAAACCAATCTTTACTGATATGTAAAAACACAGGTAGATCTTAAGATGCAGTAAATTTTAACCAAAGAGACTGAGCTCATCTCAAGGGCTAAAGTTGTTGCTGTGTGGTTCCTTCATCTATGGGAAAAGGAGAGCGATCAAAACAAACTGAAGTCCTGACAATACTCTCAGGGTTCATCGGGGAGGTTCTTAAACTGTCAGCGACCTTCACAGCATGATAAAAACCTCATCCTTGACAGTGGGCGTGCCTCAGTGTGACGGGTGAGAACTCAGGGAAGAAACATATGGACCAGCTCATGCTCCCAGGTGAGAACGGCATGAGTAGGGGTTTGGGGACAAGTGCAGTCTAGCTCATGCTGTTCTAGAGCTTTGAACAAGTTTTCAAGTTACATTCTAGAATAGCACAATTCTTAAATGAAAAATGTCAAAGTTGATATTCTTTCTTTTTCTTTCTTGTAAGAGTTATCTAACACACTACTTTCTAAAGAAGCTACTACAGGTGTTCTTTCCATGGTGCCTACATGGCAAAGCAAGGCTGGCATCCTATAAGGGAGAGTACTATGAAACAGGCAGGAGTAAATTAGTTCCAGAAACAGCGATCTCTGTTGTGGCAAGGGGCAAGCGACCCGGAACCTTTTGATTCTGGGTCACAAGAAGTCTGGGGAGGAACAGTGAAGCTGCCCACAAATGGACACAGAGTAACAGAATGGGCCACAGAAACTGACAGGCTGAGATCATGTGGGATTACATGAACTTGTACATGTTCCCTTCATGTGCTCAGTGAGCCAGACTCAAGGTTATGCCATAATGGTATCAATCCAGAAAGTCTTCATTCCTCTATTTACCCCCCTTTCTGGGGTGGAGAGAGATGAGTGAAAACAAAAGTATATCTATATCGATATCGATATCGATATCGATATCGATATAGATATAGATATAGATATAGATATAGATATAGATATAGATATAGATATAGATATATAGATATAGATATAGATATAGATAGATGGATTCTTAATGGCCTGAAGAAGGTTTAAATATATTTTTATCTTTAAAACAAAAATCCCATTTAATTGCAAAGATACCTTTTCACTCGCTATGCCAATTTGGGAATTAAATTTAATGAGCCAACAAAAGGAAAAGTTTTAGTAATAATTAAGTGGCGTAACCTAATTGGAGTTTTAGTAATAATTATTACTAAATAATTATTTAGTTTCTGAGACTTCTATATTATCCTGCTCTCTATTGTTTGTTTGTTTGTTTTTCTTTCTTTGAATAGGCAGCATCTCCTTTGGAAAAACAAGTAAAGAGAATACTGTTCTGTGCTGGGTTTGTAATTCTGGGTACACATGCTTTTAATGCTGTGCACAGCTGAAGTTGGCTCCACCACAAGTATTCTTAGGTGCCGAGGATCTGGGTAAGGAGTGTATGTGGCAGGGTGGCAGGGAGTGGGGACAGTGTGGGGTGCAAAGGACAGGAACACAGCAGCAGGTCAGGTCTCACAAGACAGGGAGTTTCATTAAGTATAAAGCGCACCCCCATCTGTTCAGCTTTTAAAAGAATGACTTCTGTTACCTGGGAAGTTTTGAAATGAGGCTGAGGCTGAAGCTCAGGATGCTTACCTGACATATGTGAACCCCTGGGTTTGATATCGAGTTCCATAAAAAAAATGAATTAGAGAATCCAATTTTATCAGTTCATGAATAAAAAATATAGTTGCCGACTCTGCCTCTTTGGTAGGCAGGGATAAAGAGTTCTCAGATTGGAATAGCGGAGATATAAAGAGCTGTTCTGCAAAACCAAAGCCTTTGAATTTCCACAGGGCAAATGCTTCATTTCTGAAAGATTCATCAGGTTTTTCCAATGCATAAGGATCTCCCCGAACCTACTTCTGTAGTGTCCTTTCAGATATAGCTCTCCCTTTTGAAGCAGTTCTGATTCTGTCAATCTGAGTGCCACCTGCTGGACCCAGGTTCTGATGTTCTTTACTGTACAGAGTTTCTTGGTTCTCTGCCAACCCCACAATTTCAAATTGGATCTGACAGCTTTTAGCAAATGAGCCTGTATATGAAATCACATTTTTCACTCTCTCAGGAAGGCACTTATAGGACACACTATAAGGAACCACCTTGAGCAAGCTGCTGGGGTGGGCAGTGTCGGCAGACATACCTTGAACTCATAGGACTCTTCAATGATCACCTCCAGCTTGCTGTACTCTCCCAGGATGGGGCGCCCCATTTCTGCAATGCGCCTTTCCTCCTCCTCTTTACTGCTCATCTGCTTGTCGAAGTCATCTGGGAGAGGGAAGGCAAGGATGTGAGCAATGTGTTCCCCTACATTCACAAGCCCCAGGATCCCACTTTAAGAAAATTGGGGAGGAAGGGGTGCCCTAACAACCCACTAAAAGTCTCCTGGGTGAGGTAGTGAGGCTGGGGAGGAGAAGGGGATAGAGTCTGCAATGCCATCGTGAAGCAGCAGATGATTTAAATCTGGTACAGTCTACCTCATGTGAAAGCATGGATGGGGGAAAGCCATGGTCAGGGAAAAACCCTGCTGCACATTGTCTGTGTTGAGGGAATCACCCAGCTGTTCTCTGTGGAGCTGGCCAGTTTGGCAGTCTGCACACATTTTTCCAGCACATGACCAAAGAGAAACACAATTAAAAGTCCTAAAGTAACCCTGAGGGATGTGAGACTTTAGCCCTTTCCTTTCTACTTTCAAGAGGCATCAGAAAATGCCTCAGGGCCAAAGAGACACGGAAGGAAAATTCTGATTTTAGTGTCACGCTTGTCAAGAGTCCTTGTCATAGGTTCAGCTCCCAAACATCCATCTTACATTTCCTTTAGATGGCTGGGCCCTAGGGCCTCCTCTCTGGCACAAAGATGAAATGTGCTAGGAAAGCCTTGACCAGTCTATTTTAAAGCAAACAGAAAGGGCGAGGGTGAGGCCTTTGGAGAGCTAATATTCACTATGTAAGCATGATTATTTCCAGAACCACCAAGTAGCTCTTACTCTACGAGAGGAGAGGGTGCTCAGAGAAGAGTCTATTAATGAGAGGGAAGCTCACAGTTGGTTCTGCCCACGTGGAGGTCACTGAGATAAGTCCCAGACTGTAAAGGCCAAGCCTTGTCCTGTAATCACTTTTGTTCTTTTGGTTGAGCATGGTGGAAAATGATAGGCTACTTCCTCTCCGAGTCAAATGAAGCACAAATATCCAGGGAGACAATGGTGTTGCTATGGAAAAACCTCCACACCAAGGCTTTCGGGTCCAGGATATCTGGGCAATTGCCTGCAAGTGGAGTCTGTTGTCTGAGGAGTCATCCAGAGGGGGAAGGGCTTTTTGTTCAGGCTTCCCGACCTGGTTTTTGCATCTAGACATCAGCTTTAGTAGGGGTTCTTGCCTTCTACTTCCTGCAAAGGCCCACAGCTTCCCCTCTGCCACTGTAGGTGGCTCCACTTATTGATCTAGTGATTGTTTCAAGGAGAAATATTTGGCTAGCAGTCTACTTTGAGGACTGGGGTTAGGGGCAGATGTGCTGGAAGCCAAGCTGGCACCGAGATGTCAGCAGTGACGGAGGCAAAAGCAGAATGCAGCTGTTGGTGCATTCTTCAGCATGCACTCCATAGTGAGTTCTAAAAGGACGCATTTTACATCCTCAGCGGCCTGTCACCCTACCAAATCAAAGGGGGGTGAAAATGAGTTGTTTGGTCTATGGAGAAGCTGTGGAACATGTGCAAAGGAGAGACCAAAGGAGATTAATTTTAACTGTAAATGTGGTCAGGGTTTTTATAAAAGGATGGGCAAGTTATAAACCAAAGGTTCCGTTTAGAGTCTCCAAGATCATATTTCTGGAATCATGTGTGTTTAGTCAAGGGGGAAAATGGACACTTGTGAAGTCTATTTACCCTGTGCCCAAATCAGTTACAGCTTGGTTCTCACTGCTTGATCTTCGGGCCAATGAAAATGTCCCTTGTGGTTCAGGCTGATTTCATTTGTGTCTTTGTCCAGATCTCTGACTTACACTGAATAAGAGCAATATTACCACTTACATATCTATTTGAAAAGCAGAGCTATGAGTGGGAGAATATTTATTGTGGCCACTATTTCTGTGATTTGCTTACAAATGGTAAGTGGCTTTGAATGGTACTCTGGGTAATTTAGTGGAAAACATATAGCAGTTAGGAAGGAAATGTGATGTGCTGGGATTGTTCGGGGGGGCCTTTCACAGAGTGAAACTGATACAGGGAAGCAAAATAAATGCACATGGTAGGAAATGAAACTGGATCACCTCAGGAGTGAAAAGGTGCACCCACGCCCAATAATCCTTCAGGCTTTCTGATAAGCAACAAACACACAGTGTGAGGCACCTGGCTCTGTAACCGCTTCCTAACATTTGGCTTTCTGCCACTTAAAGTAGAGAAAGTACAATTGAGGTACACAACATTTCACTAGCTAGAATTTAATGACATTCTTTTCAATGTGTGTGTGTGTGTGTGTGTGTGTGTGTATCTTATTGTGTACTTATGATAAGAGCCTTCTAGGTTGTTTTGTTGTTGTTGTTGTTTTTGTTTTTGCTTTGTTTTAGTTAAGTAAATGACAAGGTAATTTAAAAAAAATCACAGTACATAAATTATAAACAAGTTAGTATTCAGTCTTAACAAAATCTTATAAGAATGCCGAAATGTAGACATCTCATCTTAACAGGAGGAAATGTTAGGAACCTTTTTTCTCCACCTCTTGCCATACTGCACAGGTTTACCCATCATGCAATCAGCAAGAAGTGCTCCCATATGTTCACTTACTTATATTGTAAGGCCCTTCTGTGAAGCAAGATAGCAACGGACAACTGGGATTTAGTAAATATCACTCAGTTCCATAGTGTTTATTGTGTGGTTGAACATGAATGGCTTTATATGGCTTAATTATTATTTTAAATTATCTTTACATACAAATATTTGTTTGTAGGCTTACAGAGATAGACTATGCCTTGACACTCTTTGGACTGTCCTTACTCTTGTCTAGTACAATGTACGGAATGCCCAAAAATTACCCAATAAGTATTTGTTATGACATTCTCCAAGTTACTGTTAACAATATTTTTATTTGTTCTTTTCTCTTTTTAAATAAAAGGACAATCCATTATTTAAATACGTCATTGTCCTCTTAAAATATGTCAGCACAGGCATAGTCCTCCTCTTTCTTGGCCTCGGGGTGTCTTCTAGGAACTTCTGGTGTAGTGGGAAAGAGGCACAGGAATGAAAAACTAGCATTAGTTTGACAATAACTGAAGGACCAGGGTAGGAAGACCCTCCTCTGCCTACAGTAGTCAGGGAATGCTTCAGGGCAGGAGATTTATTTGAAACTATCTAGAAAGCATGTAGAAAGCTTGCCAGGTGAATATGATGGTGAAGATGGCCATACGGTGTGCAGGTTAGTGGTCATAGTTCAGGACAGAGGTGTTTTCATATGATGAATATTGTGTATATTTAAGAGACATTTACAGTTGTGCGTACTTGAGAGGGGACAAGTAGATAAACCTTATGGCTGACATACAACAATTCTCATATATTAGCAGTTACAATGTAGAGTTTTGATGGTGGCAAAGAAGGGAGTTGAGTCTTTTCTTTTTTTCCTTAATGTTTTTAGGTCTGTCTTTTACTTAATAGGGAAATGGTTTAACAGCATTTTTTCCAGGATATTTGTTTCCTTTTCACTTTGAACAATGGATCAAAAGCAGATTATTTTATTGTAGCCAAGGTCACTTTATTACCTTATGTATGCAGAGTGAAAGCACAGTGGAGCTTTGGTTCTATTTCCTAGAGCAAAGTCTCTCTCTGTACAATTCTGGGTCCTTCCGTCTTTTTATGTACATATCTATGCTTTTAAAGCTCACCAATTTCATTGTGATATAGCGTATAGAATATATAATGTCACAGGTTTGACCAACCCAAACAACTTAGAGATCCTGTGCATTACCAGCAACCATGGCTACAAGCCAGGGTTGAGAGAACACAGAGAAATCCTGGGATAAAATCACCTGAGTGGGGTCTTTGCAGCGGTTCACAACCTCCCTAATGCTGTGACCCTTTAATACAGTTCCTCACGTGGTGGTGATCCCCAAATATAAAATTATTTTGTTGCTACTTCATGACCATAATTTTGCTGCTTTTATGAACTGTGATGTAAGTATCTGATATGTAGGATATGGGTTGGGAACCACTGCTTTAGAGCATTTTTTTTTTTTATAAACAACAATGAAATCATTAGCGTTAGGTATCTGAGTTCTGGAAATGGATGAATTATGTAAAGCTACTTTTACTGCTTCCTGGTTGAAGCTGGATCTTGACGCATGACCATGGTGATAAAGGGGTGAGAGGAGGAAATCCCTTTCAGAGGACAGTGCCACCACATGGCTAGTTCAATAGAGAGCTCTGTACTCATGAAGCCAATGTCGTGGGTGTTTTGTTTTTTAAATACCAATAACAATAAAAAAACTTAGAAAGTGGAGGAAAAGGCAGTGGTGGGAAAAATCTCAGGATTTTTTTTCTGACATATTGTTCATAACTATGTGGACAAGTATATAAAAACATGTCACTTGACAGTGTTTCAGCTTCCACTGGCCTCTCTGATTAGAACCCAGGAATACTGCCATTTTTTAGTCTCTTGAGGGACATTCTGAGAAATATCTGCAGTAGGAGTACAGGACTGTGATTATTGGGTGGAGGTATGGTTTGTGAGGATGAGGCAGGACCCACAGGACCAGGAAGAAGTACACCTATCACCAACGTAAGTGAAGGGCAGCAGTAGTGGCTAAAGGGGGAGGTACCCTCATCCCGGGCTACAGATTTGGTGCTAGGAGTTGGCTCAGAGCTGTGAACCCTCGGTAGAACTGTAAAAGCTGGTGTGATCCTTGAGTTGGCCTGTCAACGCTCCTTTGTTACCTCCTGTATCAGGAAAGGCCATTCTGGTGGGAAATACAACCTGCTTTGTTTCTAAGAATGTTCATTATACTTAAGATCAAAGACTTACATATAAAAGATATATTTATAAGAAATCTGTAACATTGAAATCTGAGAGAGAGAAAGCATTGGATCAACCTTTTTTGTAGCTCCATACTGTCCCTCCATACCGTCTTCCATTTTTGATCACATGTGGCATCTTAACTGTCAGAGAAGCAACTCACTAACCAGCAATATTTTAGAAGGCCCAGGGACTAACGTATATGACTCTACTGTCTGAAGACCCAACGTATACCTGAAAACTGTGGTTTCCAAGGATCACAGTGAAATGAGTACCTGAAAGGCTGATTACTGTAGTGAGGGGCAGATGAGCTCTGCCTTGAACCCTCCTGAAGATAGGGCGGCCTAGCAAAATGACAGGCAGAAAATCAGCAGGGTGGATCACATTGCTTTGGTGTCAGTGCCCTTGACATTAGTAAGGTAAAAACAACAGCCAGACGCACACACTGCAAGTTATGTTTGTTAGTGTGGGCGGTTGTAGGGTACTCTCTGTAGGCCCCAAGGAGGAGTTCTGGTGCTCTATCCACAATGGGGTAGAGATTACCAGCCACAAATGGGGACAAATGTTGCATAAGCCAAACTAAATAATGAATCAGTTTGGTGGATGTGCTAATGAACCTCTTTCCTTGGGGTAAGAGGCAGAATCAGTCCAGACTGAAACGCAATCAATCCATTTACTGAGTCCAGAGGCACCAGAAAACAGAAAGCACTTAGTGGAATGACGTGTTTTAATTTTTGAAGCCTTTAGTGGCATATATACTTATTGGCACATATATTTCTATTTTGTTGCATATAAAATGCAGGTAGTATCTACTTTGTATATGTCACAAGTTTCTCTGAAGCTTGGGGAGTATACAAACCCTGAGAAGGTGCTCATTGCATTCATTTCCTGTATAGACTGGACAGTGTCATATATGCTTCCGTGGAATAGAAGGACAAGTCATGATCAGCCAGCTGGCTGCCAGGTCCACCTGCCGTTTTTGTTTTTGTTTGTTTGTTTTTGGTTTTCCTGTAAAGGTCTCCTGAGAATCATTAGACCTGGAACTCGGGTCCAGCTCTGTCACTTGTTGTCATTTAAATGTGGACAAGAAATTTCACCTCTGGGAGAGGAGATTTTCTTGGTTGTAAAAATGAAACAAATGTGGAGGGAGGGGCTTCATTCCCTAACACATACACTGGAGGGATGGACATGCTATCAAAGTGTTAGGATTATCAAAGTTTGCCCCTTATAAATAGACATGCACCGTAAGGCTGTTACAGGACCACAAAATGACCGAAAGAGCAATATTAAAGAAGTTTATTGAATTCCATGTAGTTTTAGGGAAAATTGTAGCTGCATGTCTTAGAAGTATTAGCGGAATCAGATATTTAGGGGAATCAAATAAACCTCATCAGATTTAGCCAGGATACCGAATTTCATTTAAAAATATATTTTTTTTCTGTAAAATCTAAATTTCCTTTATGTTTCCTTTGGCTAAAATTCATAATGATGGCTTTTTATGAGCTAGATAGAGTTGTACTTTAGGTTAAAAAAGTTTCAATGTATAATGTAAAGATGAAGGGAGAAGGAAAAGGCTTGTACTATTGGACCAGCCAAATGACAGGGCTGGGGTTGGGATCATCAACCAAAGACCTTTTTCTCAGATGCGGAAAGGTGGCTGTGAGAATCTTGGATGAGTGATTTGGGGCAGATTAATCTTTTTGAACCTTTTTTGCTCCCTCTAAGTGTGAACAATAAAATCCATAAGAATGGTGACAAAATGATATTCATTATAAGCTCTAATGAGTTATAATGTTATAATAAAACCAGAAGGTCAGAGGGGAATGAGACCATAGATTTAAATGCAGGCCTTTTTGTGAGACAAGAGCTAGGACCACAGTGAAGATTTGCAAACTTCGAAAGCACCTCCAGCACTTCCTGTCTGCTACTAATGAGATCTCTAAAAAGTGGTGCCAGGCTGTGGATCAAATGGATTTTTTAATTTCTGTATATCCTGTTTCCAAATTCAACATCCATGCTTATCTGTACAAGTTCATGTAAGAGCTGCAGGCTAACTGTAAAGGGCTACATTAATTCTTCTCTTCTTCCTTGCACCTCAAAGCCTTGACTTCAAAGCATCAATGTAACTTCAAGGAAAAAAAAATCTTTGGACTTTATTTCTCCATTTTATTGTGCAGACCCAAGTTTTAGAAGTTTCTTAGAGGCATGAGTAGCAACTGAGTCCTGAGATTTGATTGAGGAGAAGGAGCTTATGAGGTTAGACAGTATTCAGATAAGTAACAATTAGGCTAATGTAGGAATTCCCCGAGAGTTCTGGAATAGTCTCCCATAATAACCGCGGTGACTTCTGTATTGAGAGATGTCAACAATGGAGAGACTTCTATTTTTGGTCAAATTTTCAGCCACAGGCAGAGCTCAGTGAACTACTCATATGGTAGAAGAAGCTTTTTGAGAAAGTGATTGTGTCATGTTGGATACAGGAATATGGGCAAAACAGAAAACACTGATATGAGGGATATGGGAAACTTTATGGAAAAATTGTGAGAAAATAAAATGAGGATATTATTAACTGAGGTACTAAAAGGGAAGATAGAGCACATGATATAGAAAGAAAACTCTAGAAATAGAATTCTCATGTATGTAATGCAAGATCGCCAAAGACATATAGGCACTCTTACTGAAGCTATTTAGTTAAAGTCTCATCAGGCTGCATAGGTTGGAAAGAATAGGCATACAATATGCTATTTCTAGAGACTCTGGTTGACAGTAGAAAGATATAATCCACCAAGCCATGAAGGTTGGAATGCCAAATTTTTAACATCTTTAACTCCCTCACGGGGAGCTGTTCTTCCTGACAGAATCAGAGTATTTCCAAGATGACATCAGTGATTTAAAATGTTGCAATGGGGAAAGAAAAGATAACTTTAAAAATTATATATGTTCCTGTATTAAGATACATAAACGAGCTCCGGAGCAAGTTGTTGTTTTGTTTTTTGTTTGTTTGTTTGTTTCTGACTTGAGAGAGGCTTGGGGGCTTGGGTGATTCGGATTCAGGGAACGTTGTAAGAAGACTACCCAGTTTAACATTTTAATTTTTTCTAATCTCTGGGTTTCTGAGTGTCTGCGAGCCATGCTGTCATTCACTGCTGTGTCTGGAGATGAGATGGGGCAGCCGTCCAGACAGGACTGCCATCCTTGGAAAGCTCCATGCGGGCAGGATCATTTTGGCACTCATGGCCCACGAGCTGATGTCAACCCCAACGTCTACCGCGGTGTTTTCATTACTAGAGACTTTTGTAATATTTCTTTCTAAACATTTTTCCCGGCTCTCTGATTTCAAATTTTGGTGTTTGTATGATATACTGGAAATTTGGAGGCATTTGCTTAACCTATTTCCAGAGGCCATCTAGGAAGTAGGTCACTAGAGACATTTTCAACCTGTAGCTGCTGACAAGTTCGGGCCATTTCTAGATATTCATCTTTCTTTCTGAATCTGCAGAAAGAAAAGGTGAGATGAATAAGCAGGGTCAAAAGATGCTGCATTGAGTAATGAGCTAAAGGCTTCAAGCTTTCTCACTGGGATCGTGTATGTTTACATTGGACTTTGTAACGCCCTTCACGTAGCAGAAATAATTCTTGTTACCATGCTGTTAGCACTAAAACCAAGCTTTAACAGACGGGTTTGAATTGTTGTCATGGGGTGAAAGTAAATGGCTGTTCGGTCCTCTTTTAATGTGATGTTATCTACGCCTAGGATCCCAGTGAACTGAGACGGTGAGGTTTGTGTGGCTGTCATAGCCACTGTCTTAGACCAGCTTGTCTTTCCTGCTCTGGAACTCTGTCTAGCATCTGTCAGAATACGTTGCATATTCTCAGGACTGCGTGGGCACCTGGACATTGGCCAGTGTCAGAATGCAAACATTTAGAGGCTCCTCTTGTGGGTTTTCTTACAGATAGATACAACACACACAACTGTTGTTAATTTGTAAAATTGTTAATGTGTCAAATCAACAAGAAGATGGTGTGGGCCACAGTTAAATATTAATCCAGGTTACATTTGGTTTGGTATTTAGGTTATTTGGGCCAAAATAGGAACTTTTAAAAGAAGTTATCTTACCTGTCATGCGTTTTTTTTTTTTAATTAAAGACAAACAAAAGAAAAGATTTTTTAAAAGATGTAATATGTTGATGGTGACAGTAAAAAAATGTATATAGTTAGGCAGTATTAGAGTTGAAAAATTCATACCTGCTCGTGTGAAGCTACCTAAAAAAGAAAAAAAAGAGAAAAGTCATAATTTAATTTACATTCCACATAGCAAGTATTAGCGCCATAAGATGTGCGCCAGCCCACCTGAGTCATGAACGCTTGCCAATTTATAACCAAGAAGAATGCGAAAAGGTCCAGTCATAACTGAACACATTATTTTAAGATTATGAAACTTAGTGTACGGCCAGTTCCTGTAGCCACCCAAGGGATCACCCACCCTTTAGAGCTTATGTACACTAAATTAAAAATATGATACGGATGATCTGGCCTCATCTAAAATGAGGCCAATAGCTTTAAATGAAAGTTTGGCCAATCCACAGATAAAGACTAAAAAATCACGAGTTACAGTATCGTCTCATAGAAATGGAAAACAGCTTTAAAAAAAAATGGAAAGGAAATGAAAAAAATGAAATGCTTACCAAACTCATTCAATAACAGGGCTGTGAAGAAAACAGATAGAGACAAACACAGAATGAGACCAGATGAATAATGAAAGAGGAATATTAGCAGAAAGAAATCCAAGCAGCTCTGACTAGCGTGGGGAAAACCATTGCTTATAAAAACTGGTGCACCCCAAGGGAATGTATTGTTGGAAACGTTTCCAAATAAATGATCCCAATAGGAATCTTTGTGTGTGATTAAAAAAAATCACCTTGCATGTATCTGTGTATCTTTTCTATGTATCTCATAAGATATTTCTTCCACAGTTGTTGACAGATGGTGAATAGAAAAATATACTGGAAATATTGAGGATGCTGATCTTTAACTCGGTTTGGGGGTGGCCTGCTTCAATTAATGGTGCCTGAAAGCTAATGAATCAAATACTTGAAAGTCTTTTAATGACTAAAGACCTCAGCTACCTTCTATGAAAACAGGTAAAAGTATCCAGACAAATTCCTTAGCCTGGCCTCCCAGAAGGAGATTTTGGCTCAAGTAAAGCTTTCTATGCATTGGAAGATATTTTGACTTCTCCAAAATTGCTTATGCTTTTTAAATTCTATAATCCTAAGAGCCCCTAAATCTGCATTTATTTGTGTGCCATTATCAGTAACTTCTACACATTAATAAGCTAACCAGAATGCTTCTAGTGGGTATATAATCCCACTGAAACAGACAGGGTGAGGGATGCAGGCCAATCTATAATGTAGCTTTTTAGATTATAGTCTTTAAATACAGTTGGGACCACAGCATTTTATTTTAATAAAAAAATAAGCCAGATTAAGTGGTTCAAATTAAAGACTTCCTTGATTGTCTGCAGGAATGTTACGGTCACTTGTTTTTAGCCTAGTTTTGCCTGTAATGGCAGTGACATCAGTGAGAACCTAGAAAAACAGTTGGTCTTTTATTTATACTGAGAATAATTCGTTTGGCTGGTACAAAACAGAATAATGCTATCATGGAATTTTAATTTGCTTCTACCTGAGGACATATTTTACTAAACTGACAATCGAAAGAGCTGTATCCAAGACACTCCTCCTTGAGATAAAAAGACAGCTCTTTAGAGGAACACATTCAGATCTAAGTGCCTCTTTCAGGATGCTAATGAGCCATCTTTGATCCCATCTGTGTGAGACATAGTTTTTTGATGTCTCTTTTCATTCTGTTTACTTGACTATGGGACTTATTAAATGAGTTGCATTAAACTGAGTCCCAAGTGTTCCTTTCTCCATCAGTCCTGTTTGCCATCTTGTACTTAGGTTAGATACATTAGAAAAAAAGAATCAGATGGACTCTGAAGTCAGTAAGTTCTCAGAATATGAGACTGCATTTCACCAAATGCTGAGTTTCCATAAGGACTGGTCATATATATTGCATTTCTTGCCCTACATGTAAAAACTTAAACAAAATTTTCTTTTTTTTCTTTCTTATTAAATAGAATATATTATAAAATAGGGATGAGTGGGAAGAGAATTGGCTTCTCTTTGCAAATATTTTCTAAAACTGTGAGAACCAACAAAGTCTAATGATTAAATTCTCTAACAAAAATGTCATTTAAAATAATTTAGTTACAAGGATATCACTGATCAATTTTTCTTGTTACTATTTGTATTAAAATTGTGTTAATTTCATAAGTATCAAAAGATGTTGGAGCACGGGTAGGGTTAGTGTAAGTCAGGGTTAGATGTGTACAAGGGCCACACCCTTCAGCTATAGAAAAATGAGCTCATACATATGACTGCAGTTTCATATATATGCCAACTCGCTTGTTAGAGTTTGTTTGATTTAATGAGACAGGGTCTTGTGTGTCAGCTCAGGCTGCTCTTGAACTTCCAGTCTTTGTGCTTTGACCTCCCAAGTGCTCAAATCACAGGCATGTGCCATCATGTCTAGCTTTATGGCTTCCTCTAAATGATGTATTTGATGACATGGAAAACATCATATTAAAATAAGTATATTAGCTTAATGACGGTGTGACTATAAAGGCTCCTTAATTTATTTAAAAAAAAAAAAAGCTGGACAGATTGGCACACACCTTTCAGTACTTTGGGGGTAGAAGAAGGAGGATTGAGAGTCGTAGATCACCCTCAGCTATATAGTGAGTTTGAAGCCAGGCTGAGCTACTTTGAGACCCTGTCCCAAAAAAAAAAAAAAAAAAAAAAAAAGCAAAGCAAAACCCTTTCCCAACCAGATTCTCTACAGAAGCCTAATTACTGAGTTATGCATGTGTTCTTCATCTACTGAAAGCTTAATTTGAATTTGGTTTTGTTTTTTCTTCTACTTTCATTGAAAAGATATGTTAGGTTTTACCACTAGCATTTTAAGGGTGAGTAAATCTTTGCAGCCATATCTTTAAATGTCTTTGAGGTAGTGAAGAGCAGAGCACATTCTCTTATCTCATTATTTCTGGGTTTCAAAAACTTGTCCAGGAGTTGTTAATATTTAATAAATCTGGTTGCAATCAAGGTTAGTTGGTCCTTCCTAAAGAAAATGGGTGTTGCTTGGTGCACTCATTTGGGAAGGGAAATGATCCCGCTAAGCTTCAAATGCAATGGAGTTTAGTATTTGGAGGCCGAGGAAGAGCAGAGCATTAAGTGTGAGAGTAGGGAGACACGGAAAGGGAGAAGAGTACAATTTCTCGCTAGTATGTCTTTGTATACTCTCACACCTTTCATTCCTCTTCTTATCCATTTTGGTTCCTCAAGCACAAGGGAGAAACTGCACTCTTTCTCATATTCCTCACGGTCAAATATTCTAATGGTAATGATCTTCCTGTGGGGACACAAGACAAAGGCAAAACAAATGGTTGGAGTCACACGCTCATGCTCTAGATGTCCACCAAGCTGGATGTTATTGTGATGTTATGGAGGGAAAACTGGCAGCACATGATCCTCTGGGCATATGTAAAAGGGCATCTTGGATGCTCTCCACTGGTCCCCATTTGAGATTTCTTTGTTAATGGATCCCTTTCATAAATCCTTCTGCTTCTTCCACAATTACAAAATGGGCTTAGAATTATGACACTGTATAGTGTCTGTGCCAATTTCCCCAGCTATGGAGGCTTGATTGATTGTGCCGAAAATGAACCTTCAGACCTGCCTGGTGTACAGTGGCCGTAACTGGCTGAGGATGCTGCAGTTCTGGCCCACTGCCGCCAGGGTGAGAGCCATGCCCTGTTACATAGTGGAGGCATGTGTGCATTGTAAGTCATGTTCTGAAGAATGCAGGCATCCAGGGAGGCACAGGCCAGCAGAAGCTGTTGGCCTCGGCCCTGGAGCAGCTCTCCCACCTTTCTTCTCACTCATCTCCACCATGCGGGGCTCTCCAAGCTCAATGAAGAAGGTCTTGTTTTTCTCATACTCCTCATCATCAATTACCTTGACTGATATTACTTGGCTGAAATAGAGAAGAATAGAAATTGACGAACAGGGGAAGAGGCAAGCCAAGGAACATAGGCAAGAAGAAGCAAGGTCAGAGAGGTCACTGAAAACAGTGCCTTGCCCAGGGCCATAGGACTAAGGTGGGCCAAGTACAGTTCTCAACACTGATAAGCTTATCGTCATCAGAAAGAAAGGCAGAAAAGCAGATTCTCATGAGAAGAGAAACAATATTTACTGACATATTTAACTCTTGTGTTGTCTTGGCTGAGCCCTGGATGCCATTGCTTTAGGACAAATTAATAAAATGCAAAGAGCGGGTGAGCTCTCTCTGTGGGTGAAAGCACTTGACAAGCTGCCTAAACAACTGAGTGCCATCCGCGGAAACCACCTGTTAGAAGAAGAGAACTGGCTTCAGCAAGTTCCCCTCTGACTGTCACTCCAATGCCATGGCAGGTACACCTCCACGCATGTACACACACATACACACACACACACACACACACACACACACACACACACACACTACCCCCACATACACACATGAATAAAAGGAATAAGAATTGTAAAATTGTACAATTTTTGTTGAGTTTACAATATAAGGACATTATTTCCCCTCTCCTCTTTCCTTTCTCCAAACTCTTTAATATACCTCTCAATGCTTTTTTTAAAAAAATTCATGGCCTCTTTTTTCATTAATTGTTGTCACATATATGCATTTATGTAATTACATATAATACATATTCTCAAATACAGGAAGACAACCTGCTCAGTCTGTATAGTGCTACTTTCACGTGTTAAGTTTTCAGGTCTGATCATTTGGCACTGGATACCCACTTGGTGTGCTCCCACGTCTAAAATTTTTATCGTTACATTACTAAAACAATGTATGTGGAAAAGCACTACAGAAGAAAATATGAAGTCTCTTTCCTCCCTCTCCCTAATGTTTTAGAATCTAACTTGTTAAATTTCTGTGGATTTTTTCATTTTTATCACAACAGAAGGTTGTTCATGCTTTGCTTTCGTTTCTGAAGATGGAAACTGTGTCCTCAGAGCAGCTGTTTCAAACGTGGGGGGGCAGTGGAGGGGACCACTGCTGATGTCATGGTTTTCATCCTTTGAATTTCAGCTTTAATTAACTATGGCATTTGTACCACTTTTCAAATGCATAAATACATTGAGGGGTTTCACAGATAAGTCTTCCCGGAATTCAGCCTCCAGTGGTGTTTGTGCTATGGTCCTATAGCTGTGAATGATTGATGGGTAGATAGGACAAGTGCAAATATTATGCAAATCTAAACTCCAGCGATGATACCAGACATAACTACTGATGGATCTGAAAATAGATCATTCTAATATTACCTTTCAACTAATAAAGTTTTAGTATGTTGTATATTACAATTTATTTACAGCCCCCTATATACAGATTTAACAAGATTTTTAAAAATAACATCAACCGAGATAATATCTGATTAAAATTTTGGAGCAATAGGTTTGCATAGTTTTAGTGACATGGAGATTTTTTTTTTTTAATGTAGGTTGCATTTTTCTGGGCCTTTTTTAGTTCATTGATCAAATTTGGCAAGACTCACTTAATGGCAGGCTTTCGAATGAGCATTTATAATTTTATTTTAGCATGAAGAAAGGTTGAAGAAATCCTCTGAATTTTGCAGACCCTAGTTCCAAATATTCCTTTCTATGCTCAGCATTGTAAAAGTGAGATCAAATGATTGGTTCTGGGCTTTGGAGCCTCATATTGCCCATATTTAACCAAGCTAAAGAACATGCATGATGCTGACACCCCAGTGTCTCATTCCTGAGAAGCTAGGGCTCATGCAAGCACATTTTCTTTATGATCAGTTAGACATGACTAATGTAACAATCATTTCTTTCAGAGAAGATATTTCTAAAACTATCAAGAGTATGACGAAGACCAACTATAGGTACAAACAGCTGCTGCCTAATTGTGTATGTGTGTGTATTAAAATCAAATGACCTAACCTGACATATTTAGTTGTTAATTTACATCTGAAAAATCCAAAATACTACAAGAAGCCCAAGAGGACCTCTAGGAAGCATCCTTGGAAGTGTATGTTTTATTTAAAAAATAAAAAGTATCTGCTATTTTAAGTTAGCTCAAACTTACCATTCAAAATTTGACCAAAAGTCTCTCTTTTTTTGTTATTAACAAAATGTATGCCCTTCGGGTATTAATTTCTCCTGTATATTCTTGCAGTCTTAAAACTGTGGTTGCACATCTGCTCTAAATCAAGCAGTGTCATGAAAGCAATCAAGGAAATGTGACAAAGACTGAAAGTGCCATGCCAGTCACTGTCCTTAGGACAGATGGCTCAGCATTCATTGTGAAGGCCCTTCCTGGTAGAGAATATCAAACTGGAATGCTCCTATGATGACAAGTCATGTTGAAATGTTCTTGCTTTTCAGTATATAACAGATACAATAGTCCCACCACACAGCTCATCACAGATACTGTTGGACTAAAGAAGTAAAGGAAACCCGGTTCATACGGTTGGGAGTAGACTTTCTAGTGAGTTGGTGTGTAGGAAAGGTACTAAATTTATGTTCAAGGGACAATATCCCAACGTATTCATTAACCCAAATCACCCACTGACAGATTATTTCTTATCACTGCACAATAGCATTGTTGTCCCTCTGTCATTGTGTGCTATTTAGCCTTAATTGTCAATTTGATACAGCCCAGAACCACCTGAGAAGAGAGATTCAATGGGAGAATCACCACAACAGGCTGGACTGTGGGGGGTTGTCCTGATTGTCAGATGAGGTGGAAAGACCCGTCTCCAACATGGATGGCCCCATGTCATGGGCTGGGTACTAAACTACATAACAGAAGTGAAATCCAGCTGAAAGTAAGCAAGCAGGAAGTCTTGGTGCATTTGTTTCTTTCTGTTCCTGGCTGTGCGTATGAAATGACTAGGTGCTTAAATCCCTGCCTTGACTTCCATGCTATACGAAGCTGTAGCTTGGAATTCTAAGGTAAAACAAACCTTTCCTTCCTTATAGTGGTTTTAGTCAGGGTACTTTATCACAGGGGCAAAAATGAATCTAGAACTGGTTGTAATAAATTTATTTTCTATACTCCCCCCAAATAGTTATAATATTCCATGAAACTTGATTTTAGTTAAAAGAAGCATCTGTAACTTAATATTGGAGCATCACTACTCGCCAGGACCAGAATTCTTTAGAAATATTTTAGAATTTGGTAATTGTGATATGAAAACAAAACAAATAAAAATGAAAGATGATGAAGAACCATATCCATAATTCCTATGAAGACACCTAGAATAGATAGCATTTGCATAACAGCATATCATTTTAAAATCATTAGAAACAGAATCAATAATGCCCTTGGCAAGAGAAGCCATTAAATTATATGTTGATTCAGTTTCTCTAGTACAGTAAAGCTATTAATAGGGAATGTGATTATTAAAGACCATTTTAGTCCATCTAAAGCAGCAGGATGAAGTCAGCCCTGAGTTAATTCTCTAAATCAAGACAGACAAAGTCAGAAGATATTGTTTGTTATGTTTGCCTTTCACTTCAAAAGAGAAAGGTAGTGATGGTGAAATTACCCAGTGTAACTTTCAGAGGGAAATGTCATGAGAAACATGCAACTCAACTGTCTTTTCTGAGTTTCTGAATATCAGTGGTTGAAGACCAAGCTGCGTATCCAGACACTACAGAGCGTGCCGCTTGCGCTGGAGGTGGTGTGGTGACAATTGAAGCTAGACAATCTAGAGAGTTCCTGGAGCATTTGCCTTCTGGGCATCAGTAGTCTGCCCCATTGCCACACCAAAACCTTATCATAGGAACTCTACCTTACCACCATGATAGATTCATACTGGTCTTTCTGCTTTGTTTAACAATAGGAGGCTTTTGGGTAAGTGCCATTTCTTTCAATCAACAGCTTGACAAAATCAACTCTGAAAGAGTTGGGTAAACATTGTCCTTTGAGCAAACACAACTCATACATTATTGCATGGATGAGACTTAATAGAAAAACAAGCGCCTTGCTATTTCCAACAACCGTGGTTATAATAAAGACAACAAGGAGAACTCACTCTTTTCCATTCTGAACTACATTCTAGAAAACTGCATTTTCTAGATATTAGTAAAACAGTTGAAAATCTTTTGATAACAAAATGTTTCTCAACGGGGCCAACATGCTTATCGATGCTATTTTTCATTTTACTTCTAAAGATCACATTAAGAATGATGTTATTTAGGAGAAAAATACAGATCATTCTTTCTGATCTAGGCCATTCCTTTCTTGTGCTCCCACCAAAGCAATATCTATATTCTCCTTAGTCCCTCTTCCCTGAGGGGTTTCAAAGGACTCAACCCCTTCAAACAGACTACTAAGGAGTCAGGTGGTGAATCACTGATGAAGGAAAGAAAGTCTTGGCTTTATTAGTGGTGGCTGGAACAGAAAATCTCTTCAAAGTATACGTTAAGTTTTAAGCCAGAATGCTTATCCCTATCTCCTTCTTCTTCCTCTTCCTCTTCCTCTTCCTCTTCCTCTTCCTCTTCTTCTTCTTCTTCTTCTTCTTCTTCTTCTTCTTCTTCTTCTTC
>NW_026585644.1:44856681-44898693 GCF_907164565.1 Psammomys obesus
TCTTCTTCTTCTTCTTCTTCTTCTTCTTCTTCTTCTTCTTCTTCTTCTTCTTCTTCTTCTTCTTCTTCTTCTTTAAAAACAATTTGAATGTAACTTTGTCTTTCTGTGGTTTTGCTTTCCTAGATCTGCCCTTGCAGTTAGAAGAAGATGACGAGAATGAGCTGGGGAGTTGGAGAGGACTCTTTTCCAGATTCTCACACTGAAGGTTTCAGTGAGAAAATTACAGATTTAGATGCTTCCATAGCTTTTTTTTTGTTGTTGAGATTTACTGCCATTTGAGGCATATTCTGAGGTCAGTAGAACGGGGGACTTTCTATTTCTTAATTCATAGATCTTCCTGATGTCCCTAAAAATAATTCTTATTATCTACAAGTTACAGAGTAAATGAGACTCCAAGAAGTTAGTGGCGTCTAATTTTACCTATTTATTTCCTGAACTGGCTTCAAGGACCAGCACCTTTGAATTATTTGACTCACTGCAAACCACTATGTCCCATATTTAACTATTTGGTATATTTGTAACCATATTAAATGATTGAGATCATTGCTTTAGAATAATATGAAGACTTATTATTTCATCTTTCCATTAATAAGACTTCTTGTATGAACAAGGATAGAATTTTGTTTTTATTTTTTTTGAAAGTAATTTAGTGCATAGTATAGTCTATGATGGCTGTTTCGCAAAGTTACATCTTCAAAGATATGCAGGTCTAACGGGAAAATGTCATATAAACATACAGGGTTCACTAGAACTGTGGACTGAGTCACCAGACATTAGACCCAGCCTCATTTGGTGTTGCCTGATTGAAATCGATAATTTCAGGCCCACCTCTGATCACCAAAATTAGGATCTACAGATACCATTTCTAGACGATTCTTACACACTGTGAAGTTTAGGAAGCCTTGACATGATAGACAAATGGACTCTTAAATTGGATAGTAAATTAAGAGGTTTGTGGAAGCTGGCTCTGTTACAGATCTTCCTGCGTGTCAGAATCACCATGGGGCATCATGAATTATCAATCTCCGGTTTTCCTCAAGGTAGTCTAAAGGAACTCTTCGGGTGTGGAGATCCAGTACAAAGATAGTTTTTAAAGATGTTTCAGATGATTCTAATATTTTCAAACAGGGCTGGTAACTGGCTAATGGCCAGCTTGAATGGATGTCCTGGTATCTAAAAGACTGCATCAGAGAAAGTGGGTATTGAAATCACCTACCATTATTGGCCTAGTATTAGTTATGTTTTTAATTTAAAGTAATACACTTTTTATGAAATTAAGTACATATAGAATGGATGGAATTGTGAGAAATTCATTCTAAACAGAACTTAATACCTAATGAACAATCTGTGTTGAAACTCAACACAGGGGGAGTGTGGTTTTGTATTTCTCTGAATTCTAGAGAAGAGAAACTGTGGGCAGGGGTATTTCTAAGACAAGCTTGAGACCTACAACAGGGTAGGCTCCAGGGAGGATATGGGGGTGACTCTAGCTGAGACCACTGGTAGTGGGGGTCATGGATACTGAAGAGGCCACCCTCTAACTAGACAAAACTTCTAGTGGAGGGAGGTGGGACGCCAACCAACCCAAAGGAAAAACTTTGACCCAAAATTTACCCCGCCTACAAGATGTGCAGGGATAAAGATAGAGCAAAGATGGAGGGAATGTCCAACCAATACCTGGCCTAATCTGAGACCCACCCCACGGGAGAGAGCCAATCCTTGACACTAACAATGACACTCTGCCATGCTTGCACACAGGAGCCTAAAATAGTTGTCTTCTGAGAGGTTCCACTCAGTGAAGGATCGGAATAGCTGCTGAGACTCATAGCCAAAGATTTGGCAGAGTGCAGGGCGTCCTGAGGAAGAGGTGAGGGAGATAGAAGGACCACGGGGCGGGGGGAGGGACAGGAGCTTCACAAGAAGACCAACAGATCAGACTATCTTGGCCCAGGGGTTCCTGCAGAGACTGAAGCACCAACAAAGGACTATGCATGGACTGGATTTAGGACTCCTACACATATATACCCAATGGACAACTTGGTCTCCTTGTAGGTTCCCTAGTAAGGGGTGAGAGGGCTATCACTTGCTTTTGGTGGTGCTTTGGTAAGGTTGCCTTGCCAGGTCACTGTGGAAGAGGATGTGCTCAGTTCTGATGCAACTTGAAGTGCTGGGGTGGGTAATTTGGGGGGTGGGGCTCCCTTTCCTGATTGGTAGGTGAGGGGGGGAAGGGAGAAAAAGGGAGGGAGGATGGAACCAGAAGGAGAGGAGGATAAAGACTATGATTGGGATGTAAAGTGAATAACTAAATAAAAAAAGGTTTAAAAAAATTGGAAACAAGCTATTTATCAACTGATGGATGGATAAACAAAACATGATCTGTTTACACAACAGAATATTACTTGGTGATGTAAAGGAAGTATTGACATATGCTACAATATGGGTTTTACATCACAGATAAAGTTTCTGAATTTGATGTCAGTGATGCTTACAAATTCCAAGGACATGCTGAATGCACATAATTGTATATTTTACATTGATTTGCTTCGGTGGTTTGAGGTAAAACTGAGGTCTACCTCAAAGAGCCAATGCTGGAGAAAATAAAACCTGCGAATTTTATAACATATCAGTCTTTACAAAAGGCTGCTTTCTTGGATGAGAAAGTGTAAGAACGTTTAGAGTTTTTAGTGAAGGCTCAAATTCTGCTAGCATTGCCAAGAAGAAGAGGAGGAGGCTGGGGTGCTGCATGCCAGGAGACAGAGCAAGCCATTTATATCAAAGTTAAGTGCTTTTCTTATGTCTGTCAGCTCCACTTCCCCTCAACCCATGCCTCTCAGCATCCTCAAGGAGAGCTGCCTGCTTCCTCCACCATCAAGGGCTGCTTGCCTTCTTTGACATGCTGAGCATTTCTGGTGGCTGTTACCTGGGGCTGGTTCCCTGGGCTTATTTCTTTTGCCAAAAGTCTGAAATATTATGAAAATGCCAGAAGCAGCATTCCCCTCACAGTATTTGCTTAAAAAGGAAAGGAAAGGGCTCTCTCTGATCATAGGTTATGTGGAGGTGCCAGCCTTCAGTCCTCTTCCATCATCACAGGCACTCTCCAGCTCCCTTGTTGGCGTTCATTTCTCTCTCCTCTCGAGGAGCAGTAAGCTTGTTCGGCATGGCTTGAATTACTATTAAACTTTAAACTTTTCCCCTGGTCTTCAGGAATTGGTTGGTGATTCGCTTGTTGATTTGGGTTTAGAGAAAGATGAAAGTCAGAGGAGGCTTTTGAATAGGTAGCTCTCATTTTTCCTTAAGTGATCTAAAATTGTCTCTCCCTTCTTATAAACATCCCAGATACAGACAGGCTGCTATTCCTATCCCCTCAATTAATACTCTTGCATTAGGGAAGAGACTTTAGGCAGGGATTCACCACAGAATTTGCTTAATATCCCACCTTAGCATGCCAACAGGAAATGTACCCTTGATTCCATCTTTTCATTCTTTTGAAATGACAAGAGTATGTAAAAGAAGCTCCCATGACTGGGTTCCTCATCCTACTATTTTTTGGTTCAGGTAATTGGATAGGCTTTCCCTGGCTTCTTTCTAAATATCGAAGCTATAACTTATTAAGTGAGATTAATATACCTTACATCACAACAATTATGCATATGTTTACAGTGATGGGATGATCATATAATGAGTGTCACTGTGCACAAAATGTGGACTCTGGAACCCCACAGGCTGTTACAAGATCAGATGTTGAAGTGCACACAAAAGTATTTTGTGAAGGGCAGTAAGTGTTAGGTTGTTGTTATTAGCTGAAAAGTATGGCTGGGGGCTGAGGTGCAGTGGTAGAGCAGTTGCCTAGTTGAAAAGCAGTGGCAAAATTTTATAGTTCTTCCTTGCTGGTTTGCACAATCACCAAAGGAGTGGGTAGAAATGGCGGAGACTGAAGTCAGGAAACATTAAATGAAGTAGAGGGCAGTCCCCACAAATCCACTCTGAGCCACAGCTCTGGACTGCATCCCATACACTGAGAGAGCAAAACACTGAACTCAAAGAAAAGGAGCAGAAAGCCACTATTCTCAGCCTCAGCTCCAGCTCTGCCTGGTCCCCACTCACCACCAGCTGCATGTCAGAGGGTCTCAAGTCTCCCTGGAGGGCCTTCTGAGAAACAGAGCCTGACAAATAGTGATGGTGCCGGTCTGTCATTCAAATCGATTCTAAAGATAAGAGTTGCTGAAGTAGCTAAATCAAAGTGATTCTCCAAAAGGACTGCCGCACGCACCCGCACCCTGATCTCTTTGCTTTGTCAAGTGGCAATTGAAATCATTGCTTCAAACGGAGGGAGGAAACAAAGAGAGCTAAATTCCTGCTGCTTCAGGGAGACTAGAGGAATGGCCAAGAATACTGGAGTGAGTGTCTTCCAGAATTACTTGGCCTGTTTTGTTTTTCTCTGTTCACGTTTTAAACTGAACAGCAAGTATTTGAATTTTTTTTTCAAACACAAAATAGTAACAAAGATAATTTATCCTTGCTTTCTGGCTTCTTTAGCATCAGTTGTAAAATTTAGTCTCAGAAGATATAGCCAACATCTTGGCTCCTACCTGTAATCACAGAAATCTGAGGTTGGGGACAGGAGGATGAAATTAGGTGCCAGCATGAGCGACCTGGCCAATGGCAGATCAGGTTGGGCTACAACATAAATTGTTGGCTCTAAGACAAAGGAAACAAAATGAAAACAAATGGTAATACTAAAAACCCTTCTGAAAACATGGAGGCCAGCTGAGAAACCCGGAAGCTACCCTTCTAGAAACAAGGAAAGGTGAAATCAAGAAAAGAGACCCTCTGAGCTTCCTTCTCTTCTCTGGAATATACAGTTGATGAGTTCAAGTGGGGCAGCAGGGTATAGGGTCCCTGCTCCAGGAGGGACTGTGCCACGCATTTCAATACCTCCCAAAGTCCTGATCTAGTTTGTCAGCTTACCAACCAAACTACACGAGCAAAGGCTACTAAGAAAAAGAGACAAGGGTATCTCAGAGACTGACCATAACTTCATGATATTTACATATTAACCCAATGATTACCTCATTCAATGGAAGTCAATAAACATCAGCCTTAAAAGGGGTAAATGTATAAGGAGCCAAAGATTGTTATTTAAAGCTGCATGATCAGACAACTGTCCATTCAGTGAAAAATAATATAGATCACTCATCAGACACAGTGGCTAGCCATGATAGTGGAAACTTGTTAAAATACAACTTGCTCTATTTTTATTGTTTAATAAAATTTCTGTTGTGGAAACCAATGAGAGAGGCATACTTTTAACATAATGATGAAGAATTCTCAGCATCTTAAAATTCCTTTATAGATCAGGGATGTAACTTAATGATGAAACGTCTATCTTAGCATGTGCAAGCTCTAGCTTGAAACTTCAGCAACTTCTCCTGGTGCCCGACACAGTATTCCCTAATTTGTTCTCAGGACTACAGAGATTTCTGTAATATGACATTGTTAACTGTACTTGAGCATAGCTTCTCTAGAAAACACTATTTCAATGATACCTCAATACTGAGGCTGATGTTAAGAGTGCCCTGTGGAAGCTGGACATGTTAGTACATGCTTGAAGCCCCAGAACTTGGAAGGCTGAGACTGAAGTGTTGTGAGTTGGATGCCACCAGGGAAACATGGTAAGACTCTCAGAAGTGGGGAAGGATGAACATACAGAGAGCATCTTTTCTATGCCAAATAAGAAATTTCTTCAGCTCAAGAAGAATTAGAGACCATTACCAGCCCCTCCCTCAATTTCAATCTGCCATTGCCTTCTATAAGAACATCGAATAAATGAAATTGATAAGGCTGCTTTTCAAGGACAATGCTTCCTCATGTTTTCTCAAAAGCCCTCTTTATCTTGAACATTTGAACATTCCAATGTTGGCATTGGTTTTCTCAGAGATTATTGCTGTCTTCAGACCTTATTTCGTTTTCATATATGTATTGGCTGGTACTGTGCCAACTTGGCACAAGGTAGAGTAACGAGAGAGAAAGGAATCACATTTGAGGAAATGGCTCCATGAGATCTAGCTGTAAGGCATTTTCTCAATTGGTGATCAATGGGAGAGCCCAGCCTGCTGTGGGTGAAGCCATCCCTGGGCTCCTGGTCTTGGGTTCTATAAGAAAACAGGCTGAGCAAGCCAGGGGAAGTAAGCCAGTGAGTAGCAAGCCTTCATGGCCTCTGTACCAGCTCCTGCCTCCAGGTTCCTGCCCTGCTTGATTTCCTGTCCTAACTTCCTTTGGTGGTGAACAGCAATAAGGAAGTGTAAGTTGAATAAACCCTTTCTTCCCCAGCTTGCTTTTTGGTCACGTGTTTTGTCTTAGCAATAGAAACCTTAACTAAAACAGTATGTATGTTTTCCTTTTTCTCAAAGTAGAGAGTTTCTGGGGAAAGCAATGGAAGGATTGCATTGTTGGAATGCTGCAGGTTAGCCACAGGAATATGCTGAGACATCTCCATCAGAAAGGAGCTTGCTTTGAGATGATCGGAGATAAACTGGGCTTTCTTAGGTCTTTAAATCTTGTTTCTTTCTTTCTCTCTCTCTCTCTTTCTTTGTTTTTCCTTCCTTCCCTCCTTTCTTTTTTTCTCTCTCTCTTTCTTCCTTCTCTTTCCTTCCCATCTTGTACAAAATGTGCAAGAGCAAACTAATCTCTCTGCGTGCATTCACATGAAATACACTAGGGACCAGCACCAAATACTTTCGCGAACATAGCTAGAATAAGCCAGTAAGTAGTGAACTGATGCAGCTGTTAAATTTCACGTTTCCATTCGTGTGTGTGTGTGTGTGTGTGTGTGTGTGTGTGTGTGAGAGAGAGAGAGAGAGAGAGAGAGAGAGAGAGAGAGAGAGGCCATTCCTGAGCATGTCTAACATGCATGTGGAGGTCAGAGGATATCTTCCAGAGTTGATCCTCGGGCATTGTCTACATTGCTTGAGACAAGGTCTCATCTTACTGCCTGAAATTTTCCAAGTAGGTGAAGTGCCTGGCCAGGGAATCCTGGGGGCCCACCTATGTGTGTCTAAGCAGTTCTGGGAGTATGAGAGTGCACCACCATGCCCGACCTTTTCTAATGTGGGTTTTTGGGATGGAACTCCGGTCCTTGGGCAGCAAGACAGGAGCTTCTCCAGCCCTGTGCCTATTATAACTTACATTAAATTCAGCATTCCTTATTTCTGTCTCCAAAGATACATTTTTAAAGTACACCTGGATTTTAATTCTGTATTTCCTGGTAGAGATCCATGGTTTGTTAAAAAAAAAAAAAAAAGACAAAATTAAGTAACAACTAAAACTACTGACTAGCAAGTGAGGTACAAGACTGGAAGGCAAGTGAGGTCCAGTTTTACATAGTGAAGGAGTCTTCTTAGATCTTCCTTGGTAAGTTTAAACTGTTCCAGTGTTGCTTTTCCCATGAGTGATTAGTAATAACATGTAATGTTCTGTCAATGGGACCATGGCTCAGAGAGACTCTGCATCACTTCTCGGGTAAGATAACCTAGAACACCTTCTCAGGGGCAGGACTTAGGCGGCTGGGTTCTTGCTTCCCACTTCCTGCCTCTACTTACATTATTCTCTACTCTTGAGGCACAAGCTCCTTTGCTGTGACACAGGCACAGTAATAGGAATTATTACATCTGATTGCATTACACACTGGGGCTGGGACCTTTTAGGCGCCCCGTTGTTATGGCAGGTGTCGGCTGTGACCCTGGATGATAGGGAGTCAAGTGAAGAACTGGGCCTTTTGGAATTGGGACTGTCTGCGACCTCAAGCGACTTCATCTCTGCCTTACTTTCCTCACCTACAAAAATATATTTCTTTTACCATAAGACAAGAGGGTCCACTGAGAAAAGCAGAACAGGACGGGGCACACTGCAAGCCTTTACTATGCTACAGAGAATGAAGGGCTAAGAGAAGAGATGTTAGGAAGTTGAGGAGGAAGCCTCTCAGAAGACAGTTATGCTAGGCTACTGTCTGCGAGCGTAATAAAATCCCCTCACAATTGGAGGGGGAGTGTCTCTGACTTCCTTGCCTGCCTTTAGATCCCTTTCCCCTAGTTGGGCAACCTTGTCTGCCCTCAGTGGGAGAGAAGGCCACTAGTCCTGCCAGGGCATGGGTTGGTACCCACGGGTGGCCTCCCATTCTCTGGGGAGAACGGGATAATGACTGGGGGATGGTAGTGTTGTTAGTTAGATTATTAAAAGATTAAGCTGTCAACCGATCTTCTATGCAAGAGGTTTATTAGGTGGATATTAAGAGAGGGGGAGAGAGAGAAAAAGGGAGAGAAGAGCAAGAGAGAGAGTAAGAGAGAGACCACGTGTCAGGTTGTCCCTTTAAGGGGCAAGGTAACCATGCATTCCAGGTGTGACATCATAAGTTGCTAGATAACCCAGAAGCAGGTTTTGTTCCAAAATACTAACAAGCATGAGAGTGGAACTTAGAGGAGCTGAGGGGGGCTGCTATCAAGATATAAAATGAATAAATAAATAAATTAACAACAACAACAACAAAAAAGAATTTCAGGAATCCTCCTTTTGCTAATGTCACTAGGAATCAATGAGAGACATGTTTGTTCCCGAAGATCGGATTTCTAGTGTATCTTTTTGGCTCTCTTTCCATGAAAATTTAAAAACAAACAAGCAACCAAGCAAACCCTGATCTTGTACTCAAGGGACGCCCATCCGCGTTTATGCAAACCATGGTCTGAGCCTGTAGGTTTATGCTTTCCTCTTCCTTTCTTCCAAACACGATCACAACAGTGCGGGCAGCTTCCAGATAAAGTGTGTTCTTTTTCCTTTTAGGCAGTCTCCTGCTTATTTAGGTTAAGTACCTGTCCATGTTAAGAATTCACAAATAAAGAAATTAAAAGCAAAACAGCGGTAACAGCCCTATTGTTGGGGCTCCTGGGCAGCAATTCTACTGAGTCTCAAGTCCTGTGTCTATTTAATGATCGGTGACAGAGGGGTCTGTGGTTCTCTCAATTTCTGAGAATTGGTTTGACACTTTGACAAATCTTTGGTTAGTTCGTAACAAATTACAGGAAAACCTTAAACATGTGTTTTTCTATGGATAAACTGCTTGGCATTAGCCCTTCCAGAGATGACTGCTTTCCTTTTGTTTTTTAGCATCTGGAACCTCCTTTGACACTTACCATGGATAGTAACCTTCTTCAGCCCCTCTCACTGCACTGGACTTTATGGAAGTTCTTGTCTGAATTTTGCCATTTGGAAAATTTGTGTGTCCATGTCTAAGAAGAGACATTCTCTCCTTGGTTACTACTAACTTTTTTTTTTTTGGTTTATTTTTCTGGGCAGATTTTCAGGATTCAGTTGCCAATGTTGTTTTCCCAGAAGGCCCTTTTGGCTACCTCACAAAACCTCAAGGTTGCTTCCTAACACATAATTCTCTCTGAATCACTCACTCTGCTAATGCTGAGCGGCCCGCATGCAAGCAGCAATTCCCAAGTTGTCATCACTATAGCATTAGGTATTTCCACTCAGATTCAGCTTCTGCCTTTCTCAATGCTTCATTTTCTAGTCTAGAAGGAAAAAAAAATCTCCCAGTCCTTATCATGGAAACTTCCCTGTTCACCTCTCATGACAGAAAGGAGTAAATTGAAATGTAATGAAATCAGCCATTATCTCAAAGCTAGTGGATTCCAGAATCAATACTCAAACTTGTCACCAGACTCTATCTAGTTCTGTGTTGGGTATTTGATTACTCTGACATAGCCCAGATTCTTTCTCTCTGGTTACTGAAGTGAGTTTTACCACTGTTCACAACAACCCTTTTCTGGTTGTCCTCTTTTAAATTAAGTTTAATTTAAAAGCATCAAGCTGATGTTAACTTCAGAAGGAACTGCAGCTTCCTGCCCTGCTCCTGTAACTCACTGACTTTTCTAAACTGTCAATCATTCTGAGGGGCACTTTATAACTTTAATGGCTCACAAAGTGAAACATTCAGCTTCTTTTCATATGGATGGCTGTATAAAATCATGGCCTAGACAGTCTTCGACCTCCAACAAATGCATGACATCTACTGACACACCAAATGAAGAGGCAAGGTCAAATGATAAACCCTCAAAACAAAGCCACGAGCATATCAGGGTCCCCTCACCCTAGCATGTGTTCTCTGTATCTTTTTTTTCTTCTTTTGTTGACCATGGTCCTAGTGTGTCAGCTCCTATCAACCACCAAACATGGAACTGGACGATGATCCAGTTTCATGTAGTAGAAACGGTTAGTGGCTGTATATGTGGATAGATGAGACTCTATGTGTGAGGCTCAGAAAACAGCTTTCTATTTTTAAAGAGGCCTTAATTTTCTTAATTGAAAAGGAGCAATCATGGAAGGAATTGGCTATGCGGTGATGAGGTAAGCCTCTTAGGATGAGGAGCTGGGTGTCTCTCTGGAGAAGAAGTCTACTGAATAGCTAGTGACAACAGATAAGCACTAAAACAGGCATCAGTTATGAATCTAAAAGATTAGCAAAGGAGTGTCAAGTGTCTCAGCCTACCCCTTGTAGACTCTTATTGATCTTCCTAGTATAGCACCTATGCGGCCTTTAAAGGCCTTCCTGGGGATTCCACTCAGCCTGAAACCCACCTAATAGTTATCATTTCCAATCCCTTTGTTCTCAGTAGGAAGGATCCAGGGAGCTTTATAGGGAAGACAAAATTAGCAAGGAAACAATTTAACTGTTCAGTGATACGAGCAATTTGAAGCTTAAAATAAAAATTAGCAGAACCGGAATGGCCTTTATTGGCTCTTGGCTTTGAAGTGAAAATGTGTTTTGCTCTTTTTTTTTTTTTTTTTTTTTTTTTTTTGCTCCTTTATGTTCCTTGCTCTAATGGAAGATTTCCTGTTAAGCTTTATAGAATCACAGCTGCCTTACAGAATGCAAATAATGGCACTGCTTAATAATTTTGAACTACCGGGCCAATTGTGGTGCAGAGCACTCAGTGAGAAATTTGTCAATTAATTATAGACTCTTTTCTGATGTGGTTATATCTAAATTGCACATTGTAAGGGAACTTTTGAAGCGACTGTTAAAATAATTTCCTTTTATTATGGACTGTATAGTTTGCTTAGGGTTCAAAACAAATCTTCATTGTCATTTCAGAATTTGGGTTTTTGATAATTTTGAAGGAAGTCTGCATTTTTGTTTAGAAAATTGTGTAGGAAGAGCAGCCACTGGCATCTGGATTGGTAGCCTTCAGCAGTATGAACTTTTCTAATCACTTTCTCTAAATTTCAGTTTCATCAAAAATGAAAGGAGCAGAAAGTGGATACAATATGGCTTAATATTTTTAAAATGTAATAGCAATATCGGAAGACTTTCTCACTTAATGTAAAGTACCTTTGTGATTATTGTCCAACTTCATTTTCTCATTTTGCAACTATGTTTGCTTAATTCAAATTTGGCAATCCTTTCAGTAAACTAAAGCTCCCTTCGATTCCTCCCAAAAATATGTAGGGAAATAACGTCTGAATAGTGGAATATTCATTGTGAAAAATAAGGGTTTTCTATGCAAACGCAAATGCAGAAACACCTGACACTGCCCATGCTTTTTGTCTTGTCTCATTTTGGAGTTCTATCTTATATTTACAGAACCAAAGCTTTTCAAAACTGGGAGCAGCAGATACAGTTGACTGACAGAACACGAACAAATAACTCATTAATTATTTATTATGATGACATCAAATTGGATTTTAGCATTTCTACAAACACCTCACGAAGAAGTGAATTTAAGTTCTTTGAGTTATTATATAGCCCATGAAATAAATGTCACTTAAGAGGAAGCTTTGCAGCGATTCTCAGAGACAGGCCTATATGTTGTGAGTAAATCCTAGTAATTCAGCAGAAATAAGTCCTTCAATTCTTAGGTTGTTTAGAACAAAAAAATATCTTCAGAAGGTTATTATATTTATAGATTTCCCCCTGTATATTCAGCTGTTATCTTGGCACAGTATTCATAGATCTTGAATACTTTTTCTGTTGGTTTCCTTGGGTCTGTAGAATAATCAACATCTCTGTTACAGCTTTGACTGACTCCCCCTTCAAGAAGTCAGGCTTCCTGAGATAGGCATTTAAAGGACGGTGAGCCCAGGAGGAGATGTGAAGAGGATCTGTTACAGAGCTACAAGGCCCATTAATCATATGGTTCTGGACCTTTTCATTCTCTGCAGTGTAATCTCTTTGCACACCGTCTCATATTCAATAGTAAGCATATTACCCAGGGACCTGATATCTGTACATGCCATGACAATTAGCCTAGGGCTGGCACCTGGTAATTGTGATGGCTGCCATCACAATTGACATGGCTGACATCATTGTCACACATTTGTCTTGAGTTTTTGCTAGTCTGGTATGGTTCCTCACTTTTTTCAGCAAGGGCAATTGACATATGTTTTAGATTTTAAAAAGGTAGGTTTGTTAGTGCTGATTTCATCAAGTAAGTGAGCAAAATGAATGGTATTTAGGCGATTCAAGTCCATGGCATGAATTTCACTGGGGCAGGTCAGAGGTACTTATAAAACAAATGTCTGCTTTCTAAAGCATGTTATTTCAACTGTCCATCTCACAAATCTTTACTAAGTATGGGGTTGTTCATCGAACCTATATTAGGTGTTAGAGAGGAAAGGGTGTGAGTTGGCGGTTTCCAAGAAGGATTGACATGGAAAGCAGAGATTACATATTTTCATCTGTGCTAATTCTAAGTAGGGCTCTGTGCTAAGGGAGCACAGAGAATAAGGAACATTAGAAAAAGCAAAAATAAATGGTCTGAGTCTTGATGCAAGAGAAGAAATATATTTAAGACTCAAAGACAACACACACATATACACACACACACCAGCATGACACATACATAAACCAAAATCAGATGAACAAACAAACCCAGAACAAATGATCAGGGCAAAGAAAGCACCTGCCATCTTTAAGAAGCCTCCCTTTCTATTTTACTGTGTTTATTATTTTCATGTGTAAGGTAGAGAATTGGTGAGAGATGGTAAAAAAATAGAGCCTGAAGCCATGTGGGCACAATTTTGTAAAGAAAGGACAAAGGGATCTTTCAGTTTATAAACTATCATGACTGTTCTTTGACATTTGACATAATCATTCAAACAAGAAGGAGGCTAGCAAGTATTTAAATAGTATTTGAAGAAATTTTTGTCCCTTTATCATCCAAGCTGACTGTCAAAGATGAAGAAATAGAAGTCACTTTAATTTCTGCAGTTTCTCATTGCTGAAAACCTAACTGCAGGTTAAAGAAAACAAATTGATATTTCACAAATTATTCTCTTTGAGCTCTTCCTTTAGACTGCAAAGATCCATTGCTCATTGCAAGATGGATGTAGTGAAATCCACATTCTATCACAGAAAACACCAGTGAATTGTAAACTGACCTGATTTGCTTGAGCAGAAAATCCAATTATCTAACATAAACTCATGTCTGAGCACATATTTCGTTTTATTTTTATCTCTCATGCATGGTTTTATCCAGATTTTGACAAAATGTTGCTTGGCCATACATATTAAGTTTTAAAATTAACTTATCAAAAATCGAAATATTGGATGTCTGAATTATATGTAAGATTGCAACCATACTGTTTTATACAGTACTGGCAGAGGAGCTGGTGAGAGAATTGCAACCAAAAAATGCAACCAAGTGGCTAGTTAAAAGTTGTGGTGTGAAAAGGGAATAAAAAAAAGTGTCATTCTCTCAATAAAATAGATTAGGCATGCACAAACACAAAATAATCAAGTTACACAGTAGGTAGAGCGAGGGGGATAGAAATAGGATACAAGAAGGGAGTGAAACATCTTGGGGTCAATGATGTCAGACATTGAATATAGGCAATTACAGCTGAAGAAAACTGAAGATGAATAACATGACATTGGCTCCTATCTTTCTTTGTTTTATTAAGGTGTCAGTATAAAGGGGCTGAAGGCAGAGCAGAAAGCAAGGATTCAGTTGGAGCAGATCACGTCATTTCCAGGGCTAGGTGGGCCTGGTCCATCAAAGCAGAATGATACCAACTGAAAGTGTTTAAGACTGCAATGTGATATTATTGCCTCTGAGGTAGAACAGGGTGGTGGATGGTAGGGAGTTATACTACGCATTAATCAGGTGGAGAAGATCCATTCCAAATATGATCCCAGAAAGCGTAGAACTATGCAACAGATGGAAGCCAGGTAAACTGCTTGCTGAGATGGGGGAAAAACATGCATTGGCATATCATGGAATTGCGATACCAAATGATACAAGGCTGTGCAAAGTATCACATAGCAGAGCACTGTTACCATCTGGGAGAAACAGCACTGCTCCCAAGGCACTGATGACAGCAAGGATGAGACTTTATTGAAAATGAGCTCTGTCCTGAAATCAAGCCAGCAGGGTGAAAAAAAAAATCTGACTTTTATGTGGATTTCAGAAATGTGTGAATTTATTGACTTTCCCCCACCTGTCTGGAAGAATATCTGGGATGTACACAGAAGTTCCGCAAGGAACTTCTGGCAAGGAAGACAGGATATTGGAACAGGCAGGTAGGCCAGAATTTGTGATCAGCAAGCTTTCTATGATGCCAAGGATCAGAAGGTTAGGGTGGAGCTCCTGAAAGTCTTTCTATTCAAGGCAAGGGCAGCAGAGGTGGGCTGAGGAAGCTTAGCAGGATCAGTCTAGTGTTATGAGAAATAATGCTAAGAAAAATGTGAAGAAAAGCTGAAATGATCAAAATGCCTCTTCCTGGGCATTTTCTGTCTGATCTGCTCAAATCTCTTTTCTACAGCTACCTTTTGCTCTTGCATAGCTATTGACTATTTAAGTAATGGGTCTAAGCATGGGAGATGGGTAGCAACATAATTTAAAAGCTTAAGGCACTGAAAAGAGGGAGATAATAAACCCTTGCCTTGATGTTTCTAATTCAAGTCATTATGGGTTGTGCCTTAAAGAATTTATGGAGAGTTTGTCTGCAAAAAAGATGATACACTTATAAAGGAAGTTGCAATGTTTGTCATGCACCTTGAGATGGCAACTGAGGACACTCACGTGGTGCAAGCAGACCGATTTTTTTTCAAAAGAATATTCTTTTGAATATTACATTCATATTACATGAAATATTTTTCTTGAACAATCATAGGAAACAATATGTTGAAGAGGGAGAGAAGGTAGGGAGAGGGAATAGTTGAAGGGAAAAGCCTGGTTGTAGAAAGACTAAGCAATTGATTACAAAGTCCTTGGGAATTGTGGGGTTAGGATAGAATGTGTTTCAACTGAGAGGCTGTAGTATATCTTGGCCTATATTTTAGAAACTTGGCCAAAGGGTCAGTTTGTTTTGTGATGGTGGGAACAGAAGTGGGGAAGGAGGGAGGTTGAAGTGGGAAATTGTTTAGGTATTCCACTTTTTGGTATAAGAGAGAAGAAGGAGTTGCAATGATTGGCGGTGATAAAACGAAGATGACAAAAAGAAACTGAAGCTTAGATTAATAATGAAGAAATGGATTCCCAGCAAAAACTAGTTGTTTTGCTTTTGTTTTAATCTGGAGAATTCACTTCTGAACTTGTATGATTCTGAGGCTTATGGAAACAAACAAACAATCAAACATAATATTAGACCAGTGGATCTTTGGATCCAAGTGGTGACCAGAATTGTTCATAGAGCTTTAAAACCGAACATACACAGGCTGGGGATGTGGTTGAGTTGAGAGCTGGTCTAGCATACAGGAAGCCTTGGGTTCCATGCCTAGCACTGTATAAACTAGGCATGGTGCCCCATGCCTATGAACCCAGCACGCAGTAAATACAAATAGAGTAGAACTTCAAGATCATTCTTCCATCTATTGTGAGGACACAAATAGCTTGAGATACATGAGACCTCATCACACAAACAAACAAACAAACAAACAAACACCACAGATGCCTTTGTCTTTCCCAGGCCATGTAAGTGAGAGGTGAGCAAGAGAGATTTTGATGAAAAATCTCTAAGGCAATGATATACTAACAGGCATGAAGAATCTACTAGATCAGATCTTATCTCCAGGTTAAGAGGTAAATATCATTAAGGGAGGAGCCTCAAAAACCTCAGGTCCTTCTAGGTTTATTTTTTTCTCCTTCTCTGCTTTTAAATACCTCATGGAATCGATCTTCTTCCATAACACTTGGTTATGCTGATCAGATATCATATCTAGGCACAAAAACCAAAGGTGGTTCTTACTGATTCTATTTTAACAAATTCTCCAACACATCTCCTTTCGGCATATTGATTAGTGGTAAAAGTCAGTTTATTATAGGCTAAGAATTATTAAGTCCATATAGTGTTCTGCTGGGGGTGTTGTTTTATGTTGTTTCAACATGTTCTACAACATGTATGTATAACTTTCTATCAAAGATTGTCATGGATATGCCCTATATATCCTACACATCATCTGCTGCTCATACTACATGGCCCGGTACTCACTACTGAGGATCTAGACAAGGTTTGCTTGTCACTCCTCCATGCACAGCCATTTCCACCATTTCCCAGTTAGAGGCCTGATGAAATCAGGAAATCATTTACTAGTGATATATCTCCTGGTATATTTAGCACTTTCTGAGGGATCCATGTCTCATGCATGTGGACATCTGCACTATTTTCTCTAAGCTCAGAAAGCATTAGCAGAAATGACAGCTGATGGCTAGGGATGGAGCTACTAACTTATTGTGCCCAGATGAAGGATAGAAATGAACCAGCAAACCACAAATGCCATAGACATTATAGAAAGAAGGTTCCTTAAGAAGGGCTGGCCAGCTTCTAACAAGTCAATTAATTCCCTAGCCTAGTCACTGACTCTTCTGGATGAGACAGCCTAAGAAATTAAGCAGGTGGTTACGAGGAAGGTGCCTTGCTACTTTAGCAGGTGTTCTCTTCTTCACTCTCCTCTGGCTGGCATCCTGCCCCTCTGGTAGGTACATCCTTGGGTCAGCTTCCATTTCCTCAAATCTCTAAACAAGAAATCTCAAGCCCAATTCAGTGTTCTTAGAATGGGAAAGAACTGGGTATCAGAGAGAAACTGATCTCTAAGACTTGTTCCTTCTTTTGTTTTTTCTTCTTAGCTTGTTTTACTTTCCCCCTTCTCTCTGTGGAACTGTGATGGATGCTACCCACAAGGTTCTAGGGGAAATATATGGGGAAAGTGTCAGCGTGAATGGCTGCTTCACAATGTTGATGGGTGAGGCTGGTTCAGAATGGGGATGACTTTCACGGAGAGAAAGAAGTGCTTCCTGCCCCCACCCCGTCTCTAGCTGCCACTGGCCTAGAGCACAAACTTGGGGTCTCAAGGACACCCTCTTCTCACTCACACATACAAAGGCTACTCAACAGAAGTGACCAGACTGGGAGGAAAGCAGAGCTCTACGCTTCCAGAAGGACTTGGTAACTCTTAGTCAGTGAATGCAAAGAACGAAATGTTGAGAATCTTTGAGACTCTCTGCAATTATAAGGTGAAGGTACATAACTAAACTTTATTTCTACCTTAACTAGTTGAAAATGTCCATGTGTATATATTCTCCTCTAAATTGAACATTTGGCAGTGCTATGCAAGGTATAGGTGTAATATGATCATGTCAACATGAGCAAAATATAGAAATTAGACATAGTTGAAGAGCTAGTTGTAAAAAAGATAAAGGCAACACAAAACTTGATTTTGAAAACAAACATCGTTAAATGAAGCATTTGTCTCATGCACACTGGCTAGTCTCTGATGGGATGCTACATAGTAAAGATTTCTTGTTTTTCTCTAAACTGAAAACACTGATTTATAAGTACAAATACTAAATATTCATATTCTATATCTCTCCAAAATGCCCAAACACTCACTGACATCCAATTATTTCATGCCATTTCTGTGAAACATTTCAAATATTAGTTTCATTTGCTATGGGACACTGCTCATTAATTTTAAAACTACGATTAGGTAAACCTACCCAGCTATGAACAGAATGCACTCTACGCTCAAAAATAGACTACACCGTGGAACGGACAAAGAGAAAACTGACAACCTAGAGTGGATTCTGTAGAATCTGCCCTCCCCTCGGGTGTATGGGAAGTATGTTGTGAGCACACTCATAAGTGCACAGGCCTAATACCAGGTAGGTTGTTTCTTAAAGACACCCATCTAACTCAGGGATAAGTCTGAACTTATCCCCTCAAATGTTCCGTGAACATTTGAAAATGTTCACAGCAATTCTGTACTCACTCCACTTTCCTATCAATAAAATATTGACTGGATCTCTTCCCGATCAGTGCCCTAAGAAAAGCTTGTGCGGGTGACACAGAGAATATAGAAAGTCAACTGAAGGAAAATCAGGGGTTCTGCCTTGGGGCCTGTGACTAGATCATCATTTGGTTTGGATGGAACTTGGAGGGCACAGTCTAGATGCTGTCCTAAATTCTCTTCCAGGCTATTTCTTAATCCACGATGGTCGAGCTGCAAAGAACAGCCTTCCAGGAGGACCAAAGAATAGTCTGTACTATACGGCTGGGGATCGAGACCATAGGCCCCCCGAGGGTCATTTTCTATATGACAGCCACTACTCCAAAGGATGAGTGACAGTGAAAGGGGGCTTCAGAAATGACGCAGGGTAGCTCACAGTAAAAAAACAAAACAAAAACAAACAAACAAAACCTTTCTTTGTATTTCTAGGGCCACTGTGTATTAGGATTTTTGGAAGCAAACAGAAACTGTACCTTCAGAATTCTTCTCCTCATTTAGAAAAACACAAAAATCACAAGACCAGAGTTTATGTGTTTTGACCCATGTTCCTGTTCTTACATAATAACTGGTCAATGTGAAATTGACAGGAACTTACTTTTGAGATCTTGTTCTTAGTTTTGGTTTTAACAGAGGCACTCAGAGGGCTGGAGACTTAGTCATCAGTGGCCATATTTGGCAAACCGAGTCTCCCACCCCCAAAAAACTCCTCGTATCACTTATCCTGATAGAGCCGTGACACAGAACAGATGTCATTCCAAAGTTAAAATTACATTGTTTTCATAACAGAGTCAGCTTACATCACTCTTGAATACATCACAGTAAGGTTCCTCTGTACACTGTCATGGAGAGGGTGAGTTAGCTCTTTCCAGAGAGCTTGCCAAGCACAGAAGGGAGGAGCTAAGACTTCCTCAGGGCACTCACCGGCTTCCTTACACGTTCCCCTGTGTCTGTGTGGCAGACAGAATACTTCAAGCCATCATCATACAAAGCACCTTTCAACTTCTGTGATTCGTGAAGAAATTTACAATATCCCTGTGGTGGGTAAAAGGCCAGGGATTTTGATGGCTTAGGCTATCTTCTAGTCAATTTTATTTCCTGTCCTCCTTGGACCACTGCCATCTGAAATTAGTTTTTGGTTCTAAAGCTTAAGGGCAGCGTGCATGCTGCCTTTGCCCACTGGTGTCTAGAACTTGGAAGGTTAACACCTCTAAACTGGGAGGCACGGTCTATGGGTTTCACCACACAAAAAGCCATCAGTTTGGCAGCGTAGTCCCCCCTTTCCCTTTCTCTTTGTGCAGCCCACATGCGTTATTGCTTTGGTAGACTTAGTGGCAGATTTGGGGACTAACAATTCCTCAGGCATGCACAACGGAAACTCTTCTCTGGGGGGCGCCTTGGGTACATTGCCACACAAGGATGTCAGTAACTGCCTTCAAACTATTGCAGTGAACCTAAAGACGGGTTCTGCACTGCTTTAGATTTTGCCCTTGGTTGACTCCATGGTTCTAATCATCTCTGACACACATTTTTAGGTGATGGAGTCATGTTAGAGTGAAGTGGCCATTTAGATGTTTATGTTTAATGGAACCAGTTGTTATGAGCAAGATTAGTGAAATGACCTTGCAAGGAACGCTAAGTCCTTATTTCCACAGAACGTCCCTGGTTTTGTTCTATTTTTTCCCCCTGAAGGAAAACAAAACAAAACAAAACAAAAAAACACCTGAAAGATGATGGTAAGATAGAAGGTATAAGACAAAAACATTCAAAAAACGTGATTCCATAGAGACTACTTCACTCAAAAAGTGAAAAATTATCAAAAAGAACATTTTTGAAAATGTATGAAAAATAAATGTTCCCACTCTTTCTCAAGCTTCTTAGTATAGAAGTTTTGTGATCGTTTTTCTGGTTTTCAGTTCCTTATGACGTAGTCAAATTATGAAAGGTGGAGCCTGATAAGGGCTTTCAACTTGTTCAATATTTCCTGGTTTGTGCAGGGACAAAAATGAGATGTAGTTTATAGATTTATTCTTTTGTGGAAAATTTGAATGTAAATATTATTCCAAATGAGAGATTTTTGATGCAACTATTTTATTTTGGAGAGAAATGGGAATTAGTTTATTTTAGATGTCTACCCTTTGCAAAAACTATTAATATCATCAGAATTATACCTTGCTACAAGGCCTATGAGAATCGCTGGTCTAGACCAAAGGTGTGGTCATGGTTTACCTTCTCTGAATGGCTTTATTACATTGTACTGAAGATTTACTGTGTCAACCAAAACTTAGGGGCTTTTAGAGGTCCCAATATGAGTCATGCCAGCCAAGGGAAAGGTCATACAGACTATAATATGAAAAACTGGACATAGAAATGCTAAGTATGTGAGTGTGTGTGTGTTTGCATGTGCATGTATGTGAGCATGCATCAACTTGGGGTAATGAGAAGAAGAGGTCAAAGGTTTGAAATTCTCTTTGGTATCTGGCTGTTAGAAGTCAGAGTGCCACTCTCTTCACCTTCAGTGTCCTCCTTCCACGCCTGTGAATCTCCAGAGCTTGATACATCCTCTAAGATTCAGCTGAAAGGCTACCTTCTTCGTGAAGCACCTGTGAGTTGTTCATTCAGAATGAAACATCTCTGTTCTGAATTTACCATCATAATTTTCCTGTAAACTCCCCTCCCCATGCATATCAATTCATGGCTTGCATAATTATATTCCCTCCTGGTCTCCAGGACTGACTTATTAACATATTGAAAGCAAAGTTATGTCTTCTACAACCTTTCATTTCTGAAAAGAAGAGAATGCAGTCATGATCATTTAATACGTAAAATCTAAAATGGAGGCTATACAGTTTTGTTTTTTCTCCTAAACTAATACCCATCTCCTGTACTCCTTCCAGCATTCCTGGAAATCACAGCATCCAGTTATCAAGGTATAGAAGCTAAGTGGAATTAATCCTGATGAAAGAAGGTGGATGCCTCCTTTTTTGCAGTACATGGAGGAACAGGCATTGAACACCATCCTGTCACTTAGTTAGGACGTCTCTGTTCTTAAATTGCAATTGCCATTTTTGTCTCAAAAATATTCTGGTGATTAAGAAACTGACTCTAGGCTCAGATAGAGTATATTCCTGGCTTTACCAGGAGGAGCTGATGCCCACCAGAATGGTATCTATATAAGCAATTTTAGACATGCTTTTCGAAGGTGTCCCCATGATAAGCCACAGGAAATGACATCTATGATAAAGAACTTAGTGACTCTACTGCCCTGTCATGCTTGCAGCCCACATAGAGAGCAGCATGGACGGTTGCTTTTAAGCCAACTGCTCACAGTCAATAAAACAAAGGGATAAACTTGAGGCGGCCTTTCCCCGTACTGAGAAGCTGGCTGATGCTCAGATCTCTTTCACCGTGTTTACTTGCAGTCCCTTCCAAATGTCACTTAGGAGAAACTGATTTCCTGATCCTAGACGAAACGAACCTGGAGACACAGCTTTCATCGGCAAATGGAAAAGATGTTCACAGTGTATCCAGAGGCAAACAAATCCCAGGGCACAGAAGACTGGGGGAGTTTATAACCAGCAAACTTCATTGTGGTATTTGGAAATCAGGCATTCTGTTCCCACCACACTGTGCTATACTGGGGCTTTCCATTTACTGGGCATTGCCAGCAAGAGCCAAACAGAAGATGGTCCTCACATCTCAAATCATTAGACTGGAAAAAAAAAATACTGTTCTGGTTTGCCTACTGCCAAATCTTCCATCAGTTGCCCAATGAAGCTGCAGTAGCTCACAAGTTATCTTGGCCAAAAGGACATAATTATACCATATGGAGAAAACTAATAGAATAATAAACTGGGAAAGATTAGCTGCTAAGTCAGTGCTGGTTAGGGTGGAGGCAGGATCCTTTCATCTAACTAAAATTTAATCTGAATCTAACATGGTGAAGGTTGACAACAACTTTGCAAACCAAATTTTAGGGAGGAAGGAAAAAATATAGAATGAGCTGGGTGTTCTTTAAATGACATTTGAAACATACATACATGATTCTAAAAGCCATTTGTAGACAACATCTTTAATGTCTGCTCAGAAAACATCTTAAATTTGGGATACGCTGGCCTATCTTCTAAGACTGGTTTAACATGTTACTTATTTTATAAGAATTATGCAATCACCAGGTGCATTATGTGTAGAAGCTGCGACATTCCAACAATTGTGGCAACCCTACAGGGATCTTCCAAAGAATTGCTTCCCCCATGTTCTTTAGGCAAAACCAGTTACGGGTTTTTCAGATTATTACTTTACTTTATCTCAGTAGAGAATCACCACAGTAACAGCTATGTAACTCAATTTTCAGCAGAAGTGACTAAATATATATATTTGCCCATAGCTGAAGGAAAATCAACCATATGGACTTCATTCTTAGCCAGTGTTCTATTAGCTAATTAAATTTACAAAGCCTAACCACCCATTCAGTGAGAGTTCAAGGATTAGCTCTGTTTTAATGACTGCATTTTTCCCCCTTCTGGCAGAGCTAATGTTGTCTCGTTTCAAAGCAGACTAGAGAAGTTTGTATCATTGTAAACAGGTTAGACAGATTGATAAGATATAGTAGAACCCACATAGTTTTTTTAAATAAGATAAAAGTGAAATCACTTTTAATAATGCATGTGATCTCCCAAGATATTATCACCATAGCAAACAAGCAACATTAAATTGATTAATGACACAGTGTATCTTGTCCTTTCATATTAAATATTTGGAATCTGGCATGTACTTTGTAGTTACAACACCTTTTAATGTCTGCTTGTCAGATTTCAATTATCTGACAGTAGCATATGAGTAGTGACTATGATATTGAACAGTGGATGGTTAAGTGGTGGGATTAAACCATCCATCTTTCTCTAGGGCTCTCTATTTAAATACGTGCCACACATGATGATTATGTAGGGCAGTTTAGATTCTAGTGGCTTACTTAGCCAATCTATAACATGCACATCTTTCAAAGAAGAATGTATGCCATAAATACAGTTTCTATTTTTCAATATATATGTGCATATATATGTATGCAGGCATATTTTGTATACACAAACATATCTTTATGTGTGTGTGTGCCTGAGTTGAAAAGTCCAGGGGTCTATTGAAGAATTGCCACAGTGAGCCTTTACTGTTTTGCAATGGTTCAAGTATCTTAAGGCATATTGTGATCGTATGAGATACAAGAAGTCTTCTACAAACTTTGGGCAAAAAATTATACTGTCTGTGGGTACAATGATCACGTTTTCCCACTTTGAGATAAGAAGGCATGGTCTGACAATAAATTAGTTGTGTTTATATGGCTTAGTGATATAAAATGATTATCACCAACACATGGAAACACAAGGTTTTATGGGAAGAATTGGCTGGAAACCATAATATGGCAGAAAATTGGGTTGTTTTCAGAGAATTCACAAAACCAGGGAATGAATGACTAAGGTTCTGCTTTGCAGTGAGACTAATAAGAAGATGAAGGCTATGAAAAGTCAATAAAAAACAAGATAGAAAATTGCTTCACTCAGTTGCTGTGACAGCAGTGTGAATGAGTCCGTAGCACCACAAATATCAAAATTGTGGTTGCTTATTGAGTTAAAATTTAAACCAGGCCACTTTCCTCAGCTACCTTTGTTTCACATCAAAGCAGTCATTTTACTGCTTTGGAATATGTGTTGTAATCTATGGAGAGTAATTATTTACTGCTTTGGAATATGTGTTGTAATCTATGGAACGATGATCACAAATCTTCCCTCCGATGGTAACTGTAACTTTCACTCCTGAGTCATTACTGGACACCAGTCCTCATTAATTCTTGATCTTTAGAGAACCCAAGAGAAGGACAAGCTTAAAGTGTTTTTTGATATTAGGAATTATTTTTTACTTGATGGTATGATAACAACATTCACATTGAGAACACACTAATTTATCATATTGCTAAATATGGACTGTGGAACTCCAAGGAAGTTTTTCTAAAATGCTTGGTCTATCCTGAAATGCTGGTGCTAAGAGGCAAGAACATGAAAACCAAAGATGGAGCATTAAGGCTAATATAAGATAGCAGAGACAGTGTACTGCTGGGGGTGAGAAGACTGTTCATCCCCAGGTATCTGGCCTGATAACCAAGGATTTTGGAAATCTGACTCTCAAATAAAGGTAGTGGGGGCTACTGTGGAAACAGGAAGGAGTCTTGATAAGGAAGAAGATGCCCGCTCATGGAATTTTGAGTTAACTCATAGCCCCTAGCCTATTGGCTCAAAGTTTATCTTCCATGTGGACTAACTTTATGTTTCAAAAGGTTCTAAGGAATTCATCCACAGTTTGTGTTTTGAATAGATTAGCAGGACTTTGAAATGGACCCCATGATCACACATGATTTTAAGAGCCAAGAGGATAATTAAGAAAGTGTTAGCTACTCAGAAAATGCAGTGGGTAAGCTTGCAGTAGCAATTTAAGGGAGGAAAAGGCACTTTAGCAACTCCTAAAAAGTGTTCTTGATGTGAAATGAAAATTGAAGAGGAGTGAATTTGAAATGCAAACAACTCTCCTCCTGCACCAGCAGTTCATACTCTTTCAGAGAACACTGAGTAATGAAAGCATTTGCCTTCTCTGTGATCACATTAGGGATTGGAATTTAACTTTCCGAACTTCCTGCTCTTCCAGATTGCTTCTTGGCTCTGGATCCTCTTCAGTTTACTTCTTGGAAGGCCCGTTGACATTTCCAAACCTTCTTTCCTGCATGGTCTTGGTCTGATCATAATTCTGACTTTGTGCACAGTTTCCTAGAGTGGTGAGGTACATATGGCATTATTAACAGCCACATGCAATTATAAAAAGATGGCAAGGTATGGCTAACTCAAGACAGGGTTCTGCAAGATTTTATTGAATCCATCATTTACTTAAACCCTTTCTAAAATGAGTGCATGTGTGTGTTTCTTTTGTCATTTTAGTCTAGAAACAAAGTCAATTCAGTAATAAAATGAGTGATAGCCATGGATGGAGGATAGTAATGCTGGCTATGAAATGAGTGTGTTTCCCTTTGATCAGCTCATGAGACCCATACTAGTTTCTTTGTTTAATCTGTTTTTTTTTTTTTTTTCTGTGTAAACTAAATAGATTTAAAAATTGTTTGGGTTGTCACTTTTAAAGACACTGCAGTAGTTCTAGCAATATTTTTTTCTGATGATGTTGGGCCCTTTAAATTTAGTCTTTGATATTTTATTTGTCATTTTGAAGAGCCAACATGACCTGCCATTGGGCTTTTCCAGTAGCAACTAATGTTTACCTGGAGCTTACAACAAAGTTTAGAGCTGGTGATACAGATGAGATAAATCACTGAGGTGAGTGGTGGGTAGGTTTGGTATAGGAAAGAGATTTTTGGATGCATAAAGAACAGGAAGAAGGAGTTTTAGGAGAATTTCATATTTAGGAGGTGGAAAGAAAAAGCTGAAGCAGAGAAGAAATAACTGAGGCAATGGGAAAAGCTACATAAAGACTCCTCAAGTAACCCTGGAGGTGAGAAGAACAACTACTCACAGGGCTTCCAGTGCAATGAGGGTCAGAACGAACTGCTGCAGACTGGAAACTCCCTTGACAGAGTAGGTTCAACAAACTGGCAGATTAATAGGCAGGTTCCAAGGCAACAGTGATTTTGTCTTGTTTAATAGAAATGATATAAATTTATTGAGCACAAGATTCTATAAAGAATTTTTTTTTTAAAGAATAAAGGGCAGAGTGAAACATTAAAAACACTTCTGATGAGAACTGATAGACTAAGATCAGAAAGGAGAGGAGGACCTCTCCTATCAGTGGACTTGGGGAGGAGCATGCATGCAGAAAGGGGGAGAGGGTGGGACCGGGAGGGGAGGAGGGAAGGGCTTATGGGGGGATACAAAATGAATAAAGTGTAATTAATAAAAGTTAAATAAAAAAATAAAAATAAAGTGATCCATACATACACTACAAGGTATCATGACTCCATACTTAATCAAAGTTTCATGAACAAAATATGCAGCAGAAATAAAAGAAACTTTCACAATGTAGTCTCCAATAAACTTTGCTTGAATATATTTGAATGCTTAGTCAACAGCGAGTGGCACTATTTGAAAGGATTAGAAGGATTAGTTTAGCTTAGTTGGAGTGGGTATGACTTTGTTAGAGGAAGCAAGTCACAGGGGGGTGATGTTTCAGGCTTCAAAAGCCCAAACTAAGTCCCCACCCCCACAACTGCTGCCTAGGGGTCAGGATGTAGCTCTTAGTAGTGGTGATAATGGAATACAAGCTTCTGAAATGGTAAGCAAGTCCCAAATTAAATGTCCACCCTCCCACTTTCAGGGTTTCTCAGGGTGGCCTTGAACTAAGAGATCTGCCTGCCCCCGCCTCCTGAGTGCTCCACCACTGCCTCACTTTACATGCTTTCTTTTATAAGAGTTTCTGTGGTCATGGTGTCTCTTTGCAGCAATAGAACAGCGACTAAGCCACTTATTCTTGCTTTTTAAATATGTGAGAATTTTAGGCACTTCACGTACATAATTGGAAAGGGGAAGAGACAAGAAAGGAAGAGTTTCAATATGGCTCAGATGGAGAAAGAGAAAGAAGACAAACCTTGGGCAATTTGAGGAAAGACACGTAATAATAGCTCCTTATTCTGGTATTTCTCTAGTACTTATTGCTAAACACAATAAAGGAAGTGTAGACTACCAAGAGGTATCAACATTTGCTTACTTTCTTTTGCTCAGAAAACAGTTAAAAACTTCAAATCCCAGACTGACTTGAATTCAAAGCTGTCTTTATGCGACAATGCTCTTCTTTTATTAACTGCATGCAGAGCTGGTTGAAGTCTCTTAAGTATGGAATAGAGGACATGATTTCTGGACAATAAAGTGATATGTTGGCAGCAGTGGTTCCGCAAGAACTGTAAGGTTAAGTCAGGAATAAGTGCTATATACAAGTTAGTCAGTAGAACAACTGCATCTTATCTGTAAATCAATAGTGACCAGATATTGTGTCATGGAAGGTGATTTATACCTTTGCAGTGTAAAGATGACTAATCTGTTTCTTCTCTATAGGTTTCTCCTGTGCATTAGATGATTTCAAAAATGATGGCACTTTTTTTTTTTATTCAAATTTCCATTTCTCAAATTCTAGCTCCCAATGACATCAGTATCCATTGATAATTCACTATGATGATCAAAAAGTGACTCAGGAATGAAACCTGCTACTAAAGAGGATCTCTTTGGATGTACATATACTTCCTTGTTGTCTGCTACAGTCCCCAGTAAAGGAAAATGGTCTTGTTGAAACTGGATGTGATTGACCAGTAGATGGAGTAAGTGTTTCCAAGATGGAACAATTTGTGCCTGCTATATTCTTTCAGCAGCTTTTTTTTTTTAAGGGACAAAGTGATTGTCAATAGCTAAATGTTGAATTTGGCCTTCATTTGTAGATGATGAGTATAATGGATGACTTGGGAAGTTTTTCTCTAAAATATTTCATAAAAAGATAGACATTTATGAGTTCTTGGAGCAGGGTTATCAGCTGTCAATAAACAATGGGATTCAGAGGCAACTCAAGGTATATGGGTCCTTTCATTTCTTCATAATGTTTCCTATAATCTAGGAAACAATCCTGCCCTACCCTCTCTCCCACATCATTGATTTTCACAAATGGCCCTCTCATTCTGCAGTTTGCCTGTAGTCTGCATGTAGGATGGGGCAGAAGTCCACTTTGAAGCAGGTACTACAGTGAACTGATTCAGTTCTTTCAGGCTGCCGAACCTTTCTTCTGGCAGAAGCCCTGTGGATATTACCCTAGGGATCATTTCTCTTCCTTGCTTAGGGTGATCCAAATTTGCAAGCTATGGCCAATTTCCACAGACATCAGAGCAAAAAAAGTCTACTTTCCTGAGAGAAAACCGGTAACTCCACTACCTTTCAATTAAATGGGCCACAGAACATGAACAGACACAGGAAATCACTGATAAGTAATGATTCTCAGAAATTCCAAGTGTGTCAGCCAGAGGTAGGCTTGGTGGTTGTGTGTTCTGAGAAGCCTGATTTGATGGGTATTTTCAATGGGGTATATCCACCTGAAGTATCCTTCTCTCGACATTTTCACACTTAAATATGCACGTACACTCACCAGGAAGAACATCATATTTCAAGAACACTGGATGCAATTGCTGGAAGCTGACAGGACGACCTATGTTTTTTTTTTTTTTTTTCTCTAAATTAGAAGACGTTTTCCTCATAATCTCTAGTGTTTGACTTTCCCAAATACCTTACTCAGTCTCCAGAGTCATCCAGGATCTATATCTATATCTATATCTATATCTATATCTATATCTATATCTATATCTATATCTATATCTATATCTATATCTATCCATCTATCTATCTATCTATCTATCTATCTATCTATCTATCTATCTATCTATCTATCTATCTATCTATCCTGGATGATCATCTATATGATCATTTAAAGTCTCCTGAGCAGGAGGAGACTACAGACTTCCCTCCAGATCAGTGAGTCAAGCTGGCACATTGCCCTTAACACTTTGATTCTTCTTGGATGTGTCTGCTGTCTTTATACTTCCAGGCCCAGTGTTCAAGAACTGTTCGGATGATCTCTTAGTCACATTTTGCCAGAGCCCACATATTGGATCATGGTTAGATATTTAGAAGCTTGCAGTACTGTCTATAATGGTAAGGAGGCCAGACTACTTTTGTGGGGCAGGATTATACCATATGCCTCTGTGATAATCGCAAGCACTGTCATAGACGCTAGACCAGGCCCATAGAGTTTGTCTCTGAACTCAGATAAAGAAAACCAATTGTGTAAGATTGGCTACTTACATGAACTCAAATGTCAGCTACGTTAGCTGTTTGTGCCTTGTCCCTCCTTAGACAGGAAGGTCTATTCCAATCACATCCCAATTCCAATCACATCCCATGGCCCTCACCTCCAAGACCAATGAAAAGTCTGCCTTGTCTTTCATGATCCCATCAAATTCCTTTGTTTTGATATCTGGGAGTTCCCTGAATGTAGGTTTCAAAGGGTGACAACGAGTTGACATATAAGCCTTTCTAACACATGTTACTTCTTGATCTGAACTTTTATTGAGCTGTCTGTCATGATATTGGACCTTTTCTCCACTCCTCTAGTTCCTTAGATGCTTCTTTTCCTTTTGTTATTTGTGTCTAAGTAGTGAGAATGCATCTTTGGGGATGTTTTCTAATGCTGTTCTTGGTGTTGCTGTAAGCACAGAGAATTCCTACTTTACAAAAAAACTATAACTCCAAATCTCTAGACTGGTAATGAACCAAATATAATAGAACAAGTGATGGCTTTGCCTAACTGTTCTTATCTGTTAGCCTGTGAGAATAATGCTTTGACTATTATAACCACAATACTGGCACATAATTTGAATTCCAACTATTTATGTAACTGATAGGCCTCTCTATATCTTACCTGCATGGCTGCAGAATGGGGGTGAGAAAGTAAAAATTACCACTAAGTAAACATGTACTGAACTTGGTTCTTATTCAAGGCAAACTTTTCTGTATTCTGAAAGAAAATCATAATTGACATTGCTGCAGTTTGGCTAACACATTGTGTAAAGGCATGCTTTGCATCCATGTCTCCAAGACCATAATAATTAATTAATTAATTATTAATCTCAGTAAGGCACCAAAGAGACAAAACCTTCAGAATGACTTGGGAGGCTGCAGTTAACCTGCAGATTTATTCATTGCTGGCATGTCATTAATGCAGGTTTCAATTAAGAGCCACTTTGGATCTAAGTTTCAATTATCAATATTTCTTCCCTCTGCTGCTGATTAGAAGACCTGAGTTGGCTGGCTTACATAAAAACATCCTATCTCCCATTGCTGGCTGTGTTTTGCTGAGATAAACTCATTACAAATTGTGTGTAATTACCACATTGTGAACAAGGGAATGGCAATAAATTAAGTAATCAAAACAGTACTTTCAAATAAGCCATAAGCAGCTAAAAAGAGCGTTTCTGAATGACAAATTTGGCATGACCAGGTAGGTTAAAATTACCATTATACATTATTATCTGTTGGATTTTATGTATTTAGAGCGAAGAAGAAGCCCGCCGTAGGCCTTAGCTTATGTGCTTTTCTGATTATGGATGATTACATTTATCTAGGGACTGTCATGCTTTATAAAGGATGCAAACATGCTTCGGGGAGGGAAAACTAATTACCTTCCTCACTCACGGTTTGGTAGCCTAGCTCCTGTGCTTTCGGTTTCAGTAGGACAGCCCCATCTTCGGATTAAAAATGCTGACTGGCTTGTTCTGGGAATCTTGGCTCACCCCAAGGCCACTCAGCACCAAGCCCTGGCTGTGTGCCCAGCTCTTGTGACAGGGAGTTACCCTGAGAGCGTCTTTCAACTTACAGTGAAGTTTTAACTGAGAAAGCACCATGTGCTAGCATATCACAGGAAATAGGGCTTTCCCTCTGTAACCACCTAAAGCAAACCTCATTTTCATTTGCAGTCCTTGAGTGGTCTCTTTTCCATCGTATAATCTCCACACCCACAGGAGAAGGTCTCCTTGGGGCAGTTAAGAAGGGCAGAGTGCAGGCAGCTTTCCTATAAACCGGAGGTGCACCCCTTTCAGCAGGAATGTGGGTGCGGGGCTGCACTGTGGAAGAATCTTGAGGGACGTGTGGACCAAGACAGGAGGAACAATTAACAGCAAGAGAAAGGAAGGGCAGAGCCAAGAAACTCTCCTTTCTCCTGCAGGAACTGAAACCCAACAACAGAGCAAGTGGGGCAGTGGCCTCACCCCGGCGGCACACAGGGAAGGTGCTGTGCACAGCTGGATCGGCAGGGTGTTCAAATGTTGGTAAAGTTTTCTTTAGTTCCCCGCCATCCCTTAAGAGGTCAGTAAGGGCATTAGCCATTTTCTCTGGAAATCAATGTTGAAAAAGAATTGCAAAGAAAGAGAAATCAGACTGAAATCTGAACATACCCTGTTGTCTCTTTCAGGGATACTATCTGATAGGTAAGAAAAAAGAAAAAAAATAATCCCACTTTCCGGAAGGCCTTAAACACAAAAATTACAAGGATATGTTTTTACCTGCTGCTTATCATGATTAGCCTCTCCAACAAAGATCTGGCAAAGTCACTTAAGAATGTGGCCGCCCTGTTCCAAGTTTTTAAGGTTTGAAAACTCTTATAAAGAAGTCAGACTGCCATCTTAATTAGCATTTCTGAGGCCATGAGAGATGTCATTATCATTCAGTTCTCTATCCACTATCCACAGCATGGCTTGAAAAAATGTCATTTAGCAGTAATAGAGGTGGAACAATTAAAAAAAAAAAGAAGATTGTGATATATCTTTGTGTCAAAGCTTAGTTAGCACGGGATTTTATTGAAATTTCACCAATAGGATTTCTTTCTTTTTTTTTTTTAATTTAAATAGATCTTCTTGGGGCTTTTTATTGTTTTGTATTTCTTTAGTAACTTTCACCTCAGACAACTGAGTTCATTTTTTCTAAACCCATCTCACAGCTTGGAACTTCTGGTCTCGTAGTTGTTGAGCAATGGGCCTGAGGGGGAGAATGGTGGCAAAGTGGTTTATATTTAGCCTGGAAGGAAAAAAGAGAAACAGGCAAAAGCCAAAGGAGAAGGAGGAGGAAAGCAGGGGAATAAGGTGAAGGGGAAGATGAAGGGGCTAAGAAAACACAGAGGGGAGAAGAAGAGGGTAGTAAAAGAGAAGAAGGGATAATTTTAGCTGTCGGGGCTTCCTTGGGAATGCTAGCTATGACAGCTGAGACACCTCTGACTCCGCTCCTGCACCCTGAGCAAGGAGACAGCAGCACTATTTTTAACAAAGGTCATTAGGGAAGTGATGCCTAGACATCACCATTTGGTGCTCCTTGGGGTGGTTCCAACCTGAGCAACATTTGGGCAGAGATCTGAGTGTTGCTTTGCCACTTGGTGGCCGGCTAGCCAGCTGAACTGGGGACTGGTGAAGTCTCATTTTCCTGACAAAGCAGCACTTCCATTAAGTGAAGGGCAACCAGCTATTAATTTCTGCTAACTCTTAACCTGGCCAATGAAACACATGCATGTGCAATTTTGTGTCTATTTTAGGGTATGCATATGGGGCCCTTACAAATCTCTGGTTGGCTTCAAGTTCTCTGTATTCATGTCATTCTCTCAGTTCTGTCTTCTTTGTTCATTCCTTTTCCTGACAGGCTGCCTGATGGGAACACAGCTGGTGTAGGATTCTAACAGGCTCGGACTAGACACAGTAAGGAAAGAGCTTGTAAAGACCTCTTTCTTCTTAATAGTTAATTTTTTTTTTTCCTTAAAGAATATTTCTGAGTGCTTTTAAATGTTAGGCAGTGCTATTTGAATGCTTTGGCTTTGTGAGAGAGAATTTAAACTCTCCTTTGCTCCTTTATAACTTCTTATCTTCCTAGGGTTTCAGAAGTTACTAGGAAAAGAAAACACCTATTTATATCTACTTTCTGGTGCCTTGTTGATTTTGGGAAAGCAAGCAGCTTGCAGCATGTTATTACAAATGGTCAAATATTTGTTGATTTATTTCCGTGACTGGTTTCATCACATCTCACAAAGTTACCTTGGTCTGTTGGATCATCACTTGATTAGAAACACGTTCTCATTCCCTGTTTAATTGTTTGTTTGTTTTTCAATACAAGGCTTCTCTTTATTGCCTTGGCTGTCTTGAAACTCACTCTGTAGAGCAGGCTAGACTTGAACTCAGAGATCCTCCTGCCTCTGCCTTTTGGGTATGGGATTAAAGGTGTGTGCCACCATGCCCAGCTGCGTGTTCTATGCAAGATGTTTTATTTGACCTGATAGTCACTGGGGAAAAAGTAGGAAGAGACTTCCAAGACCTAGTAACTCTTGTCATCAAAGTGGCTTGTGCCTGTCACAGTACAGCCATGGCTATGTCTTCCATTATCAAATTAAGAACTAAAATTTTTACTTTGTAGGAGTGTTGACAAGGAAATAATGGTTAAATGTCTAGGGAGACACAATACTGTAGCTGATCTCTCTTGGCATTGTGTTCTTTAAGGTAACAAAGGCACAAACTTAAACAGAGATGAAGTTTTCAAGTAGGGGCTGGCTAAGGTCTTGGGCAGATTTATAAAAGAAACTTAGTTTTGTTTTTATTTTATCTTATTTTATTTTATTCTTGTTTGTTAGAACCTGTTTGCTTTTTAAGGAGACACAGAAAGGGTATGGATTTGGGTGGGAAGGGAAGTAGGAAAGCTTTCTGGGTGGAGATGGGGAATTATGGAGTTGGAATTATGGAGTTGGGATGATGGCTTCCCATAATCACAATATATTGTATTTGAAAAATCCATTTTCAATAAAAGAAATGTAGAAAAATTAGAAAGGAATAGATTGGTAGTAATTGTGGGTAGAAGATACAGAAACAAGAATGGTGGGGACAGAGAGTGATTCAGAGCCCCAAATTATCACACGACTTGTAACGTACTGGACATTATCAAAGATAGAAGTCCATTAAAAAATAGAATTCTAGAGACATCACAGAACTCGCAGCTGGAGAACAAGGATAAGCATGTGACCGCTGTTGTGCTAAGAGGCTTGAGGCTTGGTACCCAATCCTTATCGGCCATGGTCTTGATTGCAACAAGCCACAGAAACGGAAAACAAACAAAAGCAACATCTAGCTGTTGACCTGTTTCAACTCACCACCTGTCAGGGAGTCTGATTCATTAGGCTTTGGGGTAGAGAAGAGCAAGGGCAAGCAAGCTACTGCTAAAGATGTTCTGAGTCATCGGAGGGCCCAGCAGCATTCATGTAACAGGTGTTTACCAGGAAGGAACTGTCTCATCCTGTCCTGCAAGTGGGAGTGAGGTTCACATTTAACTGTCTCCTGAGGCTAACTGTTGGGTCTATCATTTTTGAATGCTTGAAGAGTTAAGTCTTAGGTTTTGAGACAGTGATCATAGGCTGATTTCTGATTCTGCTTTTCAGGAGGATCCAAGGAAGGCACTTTGTGGTGACAGAGTTTGTAGGAAACAAAGTAAGAATTTATATCACAGTGGCTGTAATTTTGTCTAGGTATACAGCTGAGGACGTGCCACTTTGCTATGTTATGCCTGTTTTTCTCCATTTGTACAATGGCAACGATAAACAGCATAGAAAAATTAATTTGACCATGACATTAAAAAATATAAAGTGCTAGGTAGCTGGCACACAGTAGGTCCTTAAAATCAAGAGGTTTCTGCCACCTGTAGATAGTTTTTGCTTAGCAGAAGGTTGACAAGTTTTTCTCTTCTTTCCACTTATATTTAAGCGAAAAGAATGTGATAACTGAGGAGAAGGTACTAGAGGTGGGGCACGGTTAAAGACTGTATTGAGTCAGGAAGAATCTTCTACAACCACTGGAGGATAAGTCATTTTGGCAGAAGGGCTGGCGAATCAAGAGGACTTGGGGAACTTATCTTGAAGCCTTGTTTTTGCTTAAGCAGTGCTTTGGTGGGACCTGGGGCAGCTGCCGAAGCCTCAGGAACGGAGGTTAAATGCATTCTTGGTGACACAGTTACTTAGGCATCACGGGACAGTGGCTCTACCTGAATAACAGAGTTCTCTGGTGTAATTCTAGGAGCTGCTAGACAAGAGGCAGACAGGCGTGTGTATCCCTCGGGTGGTTTCACGCCTCAGGGTTACAGCCAGTCTACTTAAAGCTCTCTCTGCATGGTCCTGATGCTGTTCCATGATTGGTGAGCTCCACTAACTTAACCAGCAGGTCGATATGATGATAAACAGCTCTCCCTTTTCCTTGCAAAATTTGTGATGAATTCTCAAGGCAACTCCCGGCAATTTATTCTGGCTAATTTACCTACTGTAAACTACACGAGGAGACAATTGGCTTTGCTGCTCTCCCTTTAAAAATGAGAACCTGAGATGCTACTTTGCAAGCAGAGGGCACCTGCTAGATGATGGGGCAAGGGATTACAAACTGGGCTAGTTCAACTCTCCTACAAGCTCAGCCGTGCTGAGTCTGTTCAGTACTTCTGTGATTATGTAACACTGTGGCTCAAGAGAGGAAGCAGAGATAACTGTACTTCCAACCTTGAGTTTCAGTGATTAGCACTGTGGTCTGAAAGAAGTTAAGATGAAGGCTTGTGGAGTTGCCAACAGAGAGCCAAATATCCACGGAGGCACAGGGAAGGCCCGGAACATCTGTTCTCAACCTGTGGGCCACGGCTTCTTTGGCGTTGTAAATCATTTATCCTGTTTATCACATATTTACATTGTGGTTCATAACAGTAGTAAAATCACAGTGATGAAGGAGCAAGGAAAATAATTTTATGGTTGTGGGTTACCACAACATGAGGAACTGTATTAAAGGGCCACAACATTAAGAAGGTCGAAGGTCACTGGCCTGGAAGTTATTGAAAACAATCTGGTTTCTATACAGTTGTCACACCTCTGGATGCTTCCCATCACAGGACCCATCCAGACCCTGGCAACGGCCTGGATTCCTCTTCATATTGGATCTTACTCTGGGTACCAAAGAGAAGCAACAGCGTGTGTACTCGCTTGACTTAAATTCTGTTTACATCTGAGGTGGGGAGGAGGCATCCCGTCCTCTTCTTTTCTTCTCTCAAAGTTAAAGTTTAATGGCTGTTGTGGACTTTAAACTTGTAGAGTGTTCTGTTCCTATTTTGTTGTACTTTGATCAAACCTTAATTCATCCACATCTGACTGTCCACAAGAGTAGCAAATGCAGGCACCCTACTGTTAATGTGGGCTCAAAGAGATTCTTTAGTGTTTTTCAGTGTATTCCTGAAATTGGTTATTGGAAGTTCCACTAATGAGCATCTATTAATAGAAGGGAACTGAGTAACACTGCTAATGAAATGGCCAGGGTGAATAATAAAATATGTAGATAAAACCAGTTTAATACTGGTTGCCTATGCCTGTGTACTGTGTGGAAGTCAAACGTCAATCTCTCTGTACCTTCCTCTTTGAGACAGGGACTCTCACTAATTGGCTAGGCTGTCTGCTCAGTGAGCTTCAGGGAGCCACCCGTCTTTGCCTCCCTAGCATTGGCATTACAGATTAATGCTATGGCATCTGTTTATACCCGGGGAACCCATTCAGGTTGTTGAGCTTTCACAGAAAGTACTTAAGGGGGCAACGATTTCCTCAGCCCACCACTGAGCCTTAAAAGGGGGATAGTAGACAGACACACCTTGAAATCTTCTTTCTCTACAGGACCTTTCTTGCTTATTTCTTCTCCCTAAACATCACTGCATGCATAGGACCCCTAACTGGACATAACAAGAAGTCCATATCTTTTAATTCAAGTTTGTGCTTCTTTATGACCCTCTGCCTTATAATCATCCATACCCACGGAAAAAAAAAGATCACAATGAAAAAGCATGCTCCTGTCCTCTAACTCCTTTCTTTTCTTCTCTCAAAGTTAAAGTTTAATGGCTATTGTGGACTTTAAACTTGTAGAGTGTTCTGTTCCTATTTTGTTGTACTTTGATCAAACCTTCAACAACTAATCACCAACGTACTTGGCAAGATTCTTTGAAAGTAGGGATTCTCTCCTTTATTTCTAACTCTCTATAAACAACACTCAGTTATGGTGATGCCAGGGCAGAGCTCTACAATTCGATCAATAAGTGAGTTATATCGTACAGAGTCAACCTGATTCTGAACCTTCAGAAACTTGAATAACAATGAGATGTTCTGGGCCTTCAATGAATTATGAGTTGAGAAAAGACTATTATGCACATTTTACATACATACAAATCAAATGGAACTGGTGGATGAACTACCAGCTTGAATATTTATAGTGTCTTAAAATTACTGTTCTCTTTTCAGCTTAATTTATTTTGTAAAAAATCTATTCTCCTTCATGTCTCTTCTTTATGAGTGAAAATACTGACCAAGCTCTGTTTTTTTGCTATGAAATACAAAATTATGAATGTCAGACCCTTTTCATACGATTTCATTTCAACCGCAAGGTCGCATAGGTTTTGGCATAATATGTATGGTATTTTTTTTCCTTTCTGCTGAAGATTTGAGTTTTAATTCTTCCTAGTAAACCCACACACTCAACACACAAATGGACCAAATATAAATAAATGAAAATGTTTATATGCAATGAAGTAGATATGTGCTTAGCTCTAACTTGTAAGGACATATGATGGTGTGGAGTTGGCCGTGGAAAATCTGTCTCTGCTTTGCCATGACACAGGAATTACAGCCAACTGGAGGCAGCTGCTGAGGCCTGTGAAACAACGCTGAGGGACTCGGCTGCAGCAATAAACGGCTGTAGCCAGTTCTCCAAGTATCCAATTCCCTGCTCTGGGACCTGGCACAAGCAGAAATGAAAAGACCCTGAGGTTTCCATCCTGGGAGAACTCCATGATTACCACATTCTAGTCATCATTAGAGGTGTGGGAGGGAGCTTTTGCCACCTTCAGATGGCTCCTGCCATCCGTGTTGAATGCAGAAGTGGACCTGTTCTGAGACACCAATTTTCACGAAACAAGACTTTATCACCAGACCAAGACAAGGTGCAGAGCAGGATGCAATCAAACAGGCCTGTGGCTGAGGATATTATTTGAAATATATTCCATTATGTGGGGAGTTCTCATTCTCTTTCCCTCTTGAAAATTACATGTTTGTCTAAATTACATTCTTCTTACTAAGATGAGAATGTAATTCTTTACATGGACTCAAACTATCATTTACTCAAAGGCTGTTATCTGCTGGTTATGGTGAGCTTCAGAATGGTTATATGCAGAGACAAAATGTTCATGTCAATATATTTTATTTTACATATAATCTAATAACCATAAGTATAAGGTTGGGATGACTATCATCTTTCATTTCAACTGTGCCCCTAAACTTCCTTACCAAGCTGCTGTTCACGTATATCAATTGGTTCTTTGTGTACTTAACAGGAAGGGAACTTAAGTAGAAAATGTAACAGATAGAGACTGTGAATGACCTGGGACCCAATTAAGTCACATTTGGTTTTCCCCTCATAATTATAGTTAGAAAAATAGAAAATTAAAATGACACTGGTCAAGAGAAATGTATTTCCTGTAAGTAAAGATATTTATAATGGATACTTATCACACAGCTTGGAGACTGCAAGGAAAAGGTAGCAAGGAACAGTGCTACAGGATTGTATTCCAAGGACATGTGAAGCTAAGGCAGTAGGATCACAGGTAAGAGGCCATCCTGGGCTACATAGTTGCTTTGAGGCTAGCTTGAGATACATAAGGGGAACTTGTCTTAAAACAAACATCAGCAAAACAAAAAACAAACAAGACAAAAACAGAAAGAAAGCCAACCAACGGACCAACCAAATACTGCCCCCAAAAGACATTTCACAAAACTGTTAAAGAATCCCATTAACTTTGTTCAACACTGACTGAACAGTATTTGTCCTGCTGTTAGTTTCTCTTCTGTATTATATACACAGTTGTAAAACTTCTTGTTTTTCCAGCTAACCAAGAGTATTGAAACTGTTTGTAAGACTATGAGATACTTCCCCTGAGGATGCTAAAGTTCTTCCCCCTTCCACAACCTATTATTAATGTGTTCCTTCACTATACCCCTTTGTGGACAGGTTCATAATGAAGCTTTATCTAGAAATGTCCCCAGAAACATCCTGGCAACGTGTGTGGTATGTCAGAAGCATTATCTCCCAGCTTTTTCTATACATTGTTCGGTGTTTTATAAAGAGTAACCATGCAGGTGAAAGGCTTGAGAAACTAGGTAGTTTTATACAATTAAAGTAGACAAGAGTTAGAATCTTGTTAGGGAATCATAAAAAATTCATAAAAAATTGTGAAGACCTTAGTTATATCTAAGAAACATTATCTTTTCATTTGAACTCTTCTGTGTTTGGCAGTGGGGTGAACTGTGGATAGAATGGAAAGAAAAAGTAAGGGACACAATTTTATTTTTGTTTGCCAAGTAGACGTTCTGATTAAGATCTTATTATACAAGGCAGATAGACATGCAAATGTGTTACAAGGTACTTTTTCATATTCAATTTTTTTTTAGGGGATGGTATATATTCATAGTGCCATGCTTTTTAGATGGAATCTTTCTATAGAAAAAGATTGAAGATTATTGAGTGGGGGAAAAAAGGAAGTCAGTTCATAGCAACATTCCTGGCAATATTCTCCAGCTTAAAAGTATACAAAAGGCTTTGCAAATGTCTTAAACCTAGTATTACATGATGTTAGTATAGATTTCCATTCTAGAAAACATAAAGTATTATTCACTGGTTTTCTGTTATGATTAAGGCTCTTAGGGAATTGTTTATCTGATGGTAGGAATTAATGTATGTCATTATATATAGATGCCATCTTCTCCTTAAAGAAGCACTGTAGAGACATAAATGTTTCTCATAAAGAAACTTACCTTTAGAGTTTTTAATTGTATTAACATTTTAAATGAACATATGTGTACACCAAAACTTGCACCTGTCATTGTCATCATGGAAACAGGTCCAAAATACAAGCTACTTTCCAATTATGGAGGCAGTATAGTTTCCCAGATGAATTTTAATGACACTGTGGAAGGGAAAATATTTTTATGGAAACTTCTAAATTATTTAGTGAGGTCTTGATTAAGACCACACATACAATGGTAGGCTTCACTTGAAAGGGAGGCAACAGCCAGGGAATGTCAAGATGTAAACTGGGAAATAAAGTAGGTATATCTGAAGATAAACAAAACACCCTACTGCTGGCTCTTTATTGTTTATCTTTAGTGCCACTAGTTTCCAATCACTATTTCTCTTTTTTTATATGAGCATATTTTAAGCATTAACTATATCCCTGACACACGGTAAGAACATGGAGTAATCTGAAGACTGCTCTTCATTTCTAAGTTTGGGCTTGCTACTAGTACCAAGTAAAAAGACCCAGTATTTTCAGTGCTAAGACACAGGATATATTTGAATTCTCCACTCTGAATATTCAGAAGATTATGTCTGAAAAAAAAAATTAAGTGTTTTGAAGCTGGAGTCCTACCCCTCCCCCCTGCCCATAGTCTTTGTGCTATGTACTTGAGACAGTTCTATCACTGCCTGTTAAAGCTGTTCTATTCATTCATGGAGGGAGGAAATGAGCTTTGAATTTTACTATCTGGACTTTTATTACCTACTTTGACTTCCCAGGAGTAAAGGCTAAGTTGTGAAATGAAATAAAATTTTGATACCTTCCTTAAGCAATGTATCTCTTCAGTAATTATATTATAGGGCATGTGTAGGGTACTACTTCTCTCCATAGAAGCTGAACTAATACTTTTAGATACATATACACATACGTGTGTGTGTTCCTGTATGAGTTTATGTGTACCACATAGTGGCAGGTGCCAGCATAGGTCAAAAGAGAGCCTCAGATCTTTAGAAACTGGAGCCACAGGAAGTTGCGAGTCCCTTGTGAGTGCCGAGAATTAAGCTTGGGTCATTTGCAAGAGCAGTAGGCTCTTAGTATTTGCTCCATCTCTCCAGCTCCATAAGCTAATATGTTAATGTAACAAGAGAAGGGAAAATTTCCTTCACTGACAGCTCTTGCTTCACTTTTCCTGTGAAGCCATGAGAACGAAGTGTGGCCCAGGCTCATGATGAAGCTATGAAGCTAGTACTTCCTTTCCCTCAGAACCTGGGAAACATATCTGTGGGACCTGACAAAGTCTGTCAGATGATGGACTGGGACTTGGCATGTGATTTTGAATAGACAGTTGAGAAATCATAGTCATAAAACAAGTCGAAAATAGATAGGCCTAAATACAGAGAGTGTATGCTATGTAACTCTTGGTGAGGGTGATGATGGGGCGGGCTCTGTGCCCAGGCAGGTTCCTGGCAAGGCAGAGGACTCCTCAGGCTCAAGGAGGCCCCCGAGCCCACGTGTCATGTAATGATGATGAGTGGAAAATCCTCTCTACTGTTCAGAATGTGATTTCTTTGGCGTTCTGTTGGTTTAGCTTTTGGCACTTGAACTGGCCCGGTGTGACAAGATAGCTTGGAAGTGTCACTATTTGGGTTGGTTAAGAGCAGTTCTTTAGCTGAATTCCAGTGCAGTTTTAGAGAAGGCAAAGTGTCCAGCAAGTTCCAGAGAGAAAATCTTTCTACTGTTGATGTATTTGCACATGAATGTACAAAAAAACACATTAAAATAAATGGACAGATATATAAATTGAGTAAAGAGATAAAAAATCTTTGCTGCTAGAATAATTCATTCTATACTCACTTAGCAGTTACTATATGCTGGGTACACTAGACCTCACAGGAATGAAAAAAGCATAACACGAGTATATTATAAATCCATGTCACCTTAGGTCTCTTTCTTTGCCTTTTGCCTTGAGACTTTCCAGTTCTCCCAAATTCAAAATTCAAAATACAAAAATCTTTTGCTGAATAGCGTATAGACAAACTTTTCAAAGACCAGCTTAGAGCCTATAATAGAAATGCATGCCGAATCCTCTAATTTATGAAAAATCCCACAGAATCACGGAGTGGCTTGTTGCCCTTCACATTCAGTAATGACTGGGAGGGTTTCCATTGTACACATTTGTAACTTGTCCAAATGATGATAGAGAGATTCATCTATTTTTTATTATAGAAGATATAGATGTGTGTGTGTGTGTGTGTGTGTGTGTGTGTGTGTGTGTGTGTGTGT
>NW_026585644.1:44898703-44918751 GCF_907164565.1 Psammomys obesus
GTGTGTGTGTGTGTGTGTGTGTGTGTGTGTGTGTGTGTGTGTGTGTGAATATTTGGTATAAGTATTAAAAATAGAAAATGCTAACGTATCATTAGGTTGCTATAGACTGAGTGGTTTCACCAAATAAATACAATAAATCAATGATGGGCTTCTGAGTTTTGATTACGGATATTGTTATATGTAGTGGTAGTACTTATAACTACTTAAAGTGGTGTAAAATGGTGTTGGTGACGGTGATGTATATATGTTATATATATGCATTTATAAATCTATAAAAATACAAATATGCACATATATATGAAAGAGAGACAGACTGACAGACAGGTAGAGACAGAAAATATGAACAATAGAACACTTAGGAGAAAACATTTTACTACAATCCAGACTGAAAACATCAAAGATATTTAAGTCACTGTTTTTGTCTGAAAATATAAATTTGAGAAGCAAAGTAAAACCTTAGCTGTTTCCCGCCTCCTCTGGTATTTGTGAATAATGCTTGCTTCATCTGTTCTGGCTTGCTTTGCCTAATGTGTAACCCCATTATTCTCCTGGTACCCCATACCATGGATCTAGTGTTATAAGCGCTTCTGTCTCGTGGCATGTGCTCTGAGCAGAAAGAACCTAATTATAAACCCCATGTATTAACAGCAGCAGTGACGGCACCCAACAGCTCTACTCCATTGTGTGACCCTCCACATAGGAAATCAATTAGCGTGGCTGCCGTTCGGAGCACATAGAGCTTACAAATGCCAGGGAATCGGCTGCCACAGGTGCTTTGCACTTAGTACTTCTTTTTTAGCATCTACTCAAAGTCTTGTTTATCCATCCAGGCTCTAGAGAGCCAAGGACCAGAGACTTTATGAATCTGTGTCCGTCGTTACCCAGTAAGAGCAAGAAACAAAACAATTAAACCCAACAAACTTGAGTACACAATTTCCAGGTATGCATAAAAAGTACGGAGCTGGAAAGATGGCTCAGCAGGTAAAAGCATACCAGCAAGAAGAGCTGAATCCAAAGTCCCAGTACCCACATAAATACCCAATTGTCTGTTAACCAAGCAAACTTATAGGGACTTGGCAGGCTGAGTCATCAGAATGCCTTTTTTGGGGGGGGGAGGGGTGGCTCATGGGTCATGCAGATGCAGTGAGAAAACACAATTAATGAAACCTACCTTAAGTCATCATGGCAGGTGATGACTGAAAACAGGTCAGGGGGAGGACTGAAACCGAGTCTCTGAGCAGATTTTTGAGGACGAGAAAGAGAACTGTGCCATATAAAACATGCTTTGTGCCATCTCTACATTTACAAGAGCAAACTTAGTGATGCATCTGTTCTTTTCTCAGCTGCTGATGTTTAGAGGTAGTATTGCTCCCCTAAAGACTTGCTTGCCGGCCCAAGATGCCCTTGTGAGATAGAGGATCCTTTAAAAGGTAGAACCTTTGGTCTGGAGAGACGGCTCAGTGGTTAAGAGCACTGGCTGCTTTTCTAGAGGCCACAGGTTCAATTCCCAGCACTCACAACTGTCTCTAATTCCTGTTCCAGGGGATCCAACCCCTTCACAAAGATATACATGCAGTCAAAACACCAATGTACATAAAATAAAAATAAATAATTTTAAAAAGACAAACAAAGAGGTGGAGCCTTGTGTAAGAGAGGTAGGTTACAGACTGGGGCAGTGTTTGTGAAAGGGATATTAGGACGCCCAGCCCTTCCCATTTTCCTTTCCTTCATGACTGGTATCAAATGAATAGTTTCTTCTGCTGTGCATCTCCAGCCTCAGCAGACTGCTGCTATAACCCCCAAATCAAGAACCCTTCCCTCTCTACATTTCTGCCAGAGATTTTGTCAGAGTGAGAGAACGCTCATTAAAGTTACAACGATGACTTTCATTTTTTTGTCTCTGAGACCACAGGAGACATATGTAGTATAATTTATGAAACAGCATACATCTTCTTCAACAGACTACAAGAGACTACAGAATGCCAGGGAAGAACACTGCTACACCGAGCTCATTTCATGGCCTTAATTTCTACATGCCGTAACTATGATGCCTTGGGTCCCTTTAGACTAAGTCAGTTTAATACTACCACAGTGATTTTCAATATGAAAAGAACACTATGCCTTAGTCTGCATTTTACATTAAGAAAGTAGCAACATTATGACTCTTTGGGTGATTGCTTCTATCTTGTCAACTAAGTGGTTCCCTCGAATGCATCCTGTTAATGTGGTAACTCAGCTTTGAGAAAGTAGACTACGGAATGCAGTATTACATCAGCAGCATGTATTTTTGGAAACACATCATGTTTCTCCTTCCTGGTAGGTTGACCCCTGAACTTGCGAATATAGTAACAGTGGAAAGAGGACTAGCTCTGCAACAAATGCATAGCTGAGTCTGCTCCCTCCACCCCCAAATACAAACTATTCAGTAGGAGAAACAATCCCATGGGGCTATTCTTGTGTTTCTCTTTGATGGAGACTCAACAGACAATACTTTTAAATCCCCATAGAAAACCCTTATAACAGGAACAAAGGGCAAGGGACCTGGGTAGAATGAGGATGGCTCATGGGCTGACTGTGACCTTTCTAGGTAATGACCCAGAATCCTAGAGTTTTGAGGAAGGAGTTCCATCTTTCCTCTAAAACAAAAATGGACATTTGACCAGTTTAATGAATAGACAGGTGAAAACACTGTTACAACCCTTACATTCCAACAATTGTGACTTCTAATCTTTCCTGGATACAAATTTTGAGCCTTCCAGACCTCTTCACTAGGGATTAGAAAACAAATAGATGTTCTGGGGGCTTGGATATCATGAAGGGAAATGTATTAAGACAGCACCAGTTCTGAAGATGAGGCCCACACTCTGCTGTCATTTATTGAGCACCTACTACACAAGAGTCTTTTGCACATTTCATGCCTGTTGTTTCCTGAAATTTCTTGGCCAAGAAATTTCTTAGTCAAGAAATTCCCTTGACTAAGGGAATGGCAGCCTTTTCTGCCAAAGCATGAAGCCCAGGTTGGGAGTCGTCCAGTGGTTTTTCCTGTGTATTCTCACCATAAGGGAAGACGTTACTCTGATTTTTCCACCTAACAGTTTTCCCTGGAAATTTCTGTGAAAGAATGTTGATTTTGGAGTGGAGCAGGCAATTGGTGTGCACCGCATGAAGAAAGGAAGGGGAAAACCCATTCCAATGCAAGCACCAGTCTATTTCAGCCTGCCTCTATAACGGACAGGGTTTGCCCCCACTCTGTTTCCAACTGGGCTTTGGCTCCATGCAGCCTCAGGGGAATGTAGAGGAACAGGTAGACAGAGCAGCACCCCGGGGGAAATCCTGAGGTCTAGAGGCTTCTTCCCCCTGAGTAGAGTGCTGGGAGCAGCCATCTTGTTGAACAGAGGGAAGGAGGCTGGGAGATAGATCTCAGCAGTCATTGTCTGGAAAACGTCTGCTGTACATTGCCAAGTGTTAAGAAATCTCACAAATCAAACACAACTTGATAGTTTCGAGTCTTCAAAGGTAGCTTCCTGGAGCTGGGAAGTTATAGAAATGGCCATGTGCAAGGCAGGCAACCAGCACAGCTGAGCAACCTGCGATGGGTTGTGATGAGCAATGTAAATGACCACCAAATAAATCAAAAGGAAAATTTGGTCAGCCTCACTCAGAGGACAGGGAAGAGAGGCTGAGAATGCTCTTCTATCCCTGATGCTTGCTAACACGGCTCCCAGGGTGACCCTTAGCCTATCGCACGCTACGCTCTCATTTCCAGCATGTATTCTGTAGTTACAAGGCCACAAATGGAGAAATATATTAAAGCCATGTTTCCTTATGACAAATTTATAGTATAAGATCAAATGTCCTCCTAGGAATAATAACGCGTAAGCCTGCCATGAATTATGGATAGAATGAAACCATTTCTACCAAGGCTGGGGGAGAGGGGATGGTGAGCAGGAAACGTACAGAAGATACAGTGTGAAGAATGTCAAGCAGCGTATGTGTGGAAGGGACCAGTCAGAGATCTTAAAATAATATATAGCATTTGAACAGAGAATTTTCACTCAACGAGCTGATAGCTCCTCTAGCGACTTATTACACAACAATGATGATTTTAGCATCTATGAAGCATATGACATCACAATAAATGTTTTATGTATATGCAGATAAACTTATTTTTAAAATAAAGTGGCTTAGAATTTTCTCAGGAAAGACTGCATAGGAGTGCAATTTAGCAGATATGCAATTTTATTTTATTTCTCTCTCTCTCTCTCTCTTTCTCTGTGTGTGCATGGGGGTGCTTCTATGGACACCTATATGTCATGGTGCATTTGTGGAAGTCAGAAGACAATTTGTAGGAGTCAGAGCTGGGCCTCTGCTTCCACAATGTGGGAACTGTGGAATGCAGGTCTTCAAACTTGGTGGCAAGCAGCCTCACCCACTGAGCCATATCAACAGGCCAGCAGGCATAGAATTTGACCAGGTAGAACTTCACACGGTCTGGTTTTACTGTATATATCTGCTTGCTTCTGCCTTATAATCACCCTTGATATACCAGACCCACTTGAAACAATTAATCTAGTGAAAGTAACCAAACGAATCGAGACACATTTGTATTAATATTTTCCGTTTGGTTTCTTCTTGTGTATAAAAACAGCTCTTTAAAAATGCAATTGCTCCTTCCATGGACTATATATGCAGACCTCTCATGGTGTAGAATGTGACAAATCCAGTGTTTTAAAATCATATGAGACGTCATGCCCAGTTTCTGCCTATAGTCATGCCTCATGTAACTATATTGCTTGTCAGAAACCTGTCAAACGTTTTCTAAACATTAACCCATTTTATTGTTCAAGGTCCGTTTCACAGATGGGGAAACCGATGATAACAGAGGTCAAGAGATATCTCTGGTTGCACAGTATCTGTGACTGAGTGTGTGGGGAGGTTCCAGGTCTGTACCAGTAACTTGTGGTTTTAATCAGGACGTCATGTGACTTGCCGCAGGCTACTTGATGAAATGTGCACATTAATCACTCTTCTTTCAAAAGTATTTAACTCGCTTTAAGTGCTGCTTTTGCCACGTAGGCCTCAGCTTGAATTTCAAGAGAAAGCGTGTGGGAGAGGTTGGCTGGTGAGGCAGTTGTAAGGTTAAAAGCACTTGCTTGCTCTTGCAGAAGACCAGGATTTTGTTGCACACACTGGGCAGCTGCCAACCACCTGGGTGATTCTGGATCCCGGGGGACTTGAATCCCTCTTCCCGCCTCCATGGGCACCTGCATACATGTGTACTCACACACCTGTGCATGTGTCCACACGCACACACATATATACAGAGAAACATGTACATAAATAAAAATGAAATGTTTTTAAAAGGAAATAACGTGTGTCCGTCATTACGGGTGGTTATGGATATACTTGGTACTCATACACACAGATCCTACTTTAGGCTGGGGAAAGTATTTGTTAATTTATTTAACTGGCATGATCCTGGGTTAAAATCCTAGTTATACATATACCAAAAAAGAAACAAAGAAGAAAAGAAAGAAAGGAAGGAAAAAAGGAAGGAAGGAAACAAGCAAGCAATTGGTTCTTTAACTATAGTTCTAGGCTGGTATTCTGGCTCCTGTTAACTAATGCTTGCCTTTACTAAGTTACCAGAAGCTCACTCAATTTTTGGCTAGAGTTATAGAGAGCAATTACACTGGCCTTCCAGGGATTTTCCTCATTCATTGTAACTATTTCTTTCAATTAGCTCTCAAGATAGTTAGTGGAAGTTTCTTCCCGGGCTCTCAGCTGAGTTTCAGATCACAGTAGCTCTTCTGGCTGACTCTGCATCAAGTCTTCTTATGAGTCAGTCCCTCTGTGCATCATACCTTTGCAGTCCACCAGCGAGATGTACTGTTTCTTGGGAAAAGCATGGCTCCTTCATTTGTCCCAAGGAATATGGGGAACAAAGCTGGCTTTCACACTAAAGATGCTCACATGGCTGGTGTGAATTCTTGTATAATTTAAAAAATCGTGGCTATTGTTTATGAGTTTCTCTTAGGACCCCTTCGGTAACATATTTTTTTTTCCATTTGTATTTAATTCTGTCATTTTAAAGTAATACGGTCTAATGTGACTAGGCTTATACAAACACAATCTTGTTGCCAGTGTAAAACTACATACACACTAACAAATTTCTGAGAAGAGGAGAGGGAGAAGTTAAGGGTCAAAGTTGGGGAGAATTTTCCACAAATACCTTAGAGTGTTCAGACTTTCTCCACACACCCTGAAAAAGAGTATCTATCACTCATGCTGGAGGGGAAGGCCAGTACATCCTGAAGACCGCTGCTCTAGGAGAGTTCAGCCGTCTTCCTGGGCAGAAGTAGGGGGTTGGTGTGTTGGAATCAATGCTTAACCATGTTAGGGACTTAATCCCCGGTAAACTTTGCAAACACTGGCACTGACTTTCTGCCACATGGAAAATAGAGGCAACTACCCCCAGGGTTAGGCCATGGAGTTACTCAAGGTGAAGGCCAGGAGCTAGCTTCAGCATGTCAAGTTCCTGAGCAATCAGATTCCCAGTTAGCCCAAATCCAGATATATTTTTCCCAGTTTGTCATTTGACTAGAATTACTGAATCTAAGAATGAGGAAGAACCCTGATCTAATAAAAAATACAAAAAAGGTTTTTCTAATGTGGCTATCTAAACAAATTTCCCCTCATAACAGAGCATCAAATGGTACCACAAAGAGAGAGAGAGAGAGAGAGAGGCTGAGGGAAGTTAAGTCACATGTCACATTAGCTGTACGTGCTAATTAGATGCATACATTTTAGATCACTGTAGCATATAGCTTTGTTTTAATTTTGTTTGTTAGTACATTAAAGCTAAGTGCTAATACATATTTCTTACATATTTTACAGACATGATTTTAATAAAATGCAAAAGTAATTTACAAGAGAGAAGGCAGCTCTAGGGAAGGGCACCCAAATGCACAGAAGTTGGATGACTTCCTGAAGGTGTTACAGGCAATTAATGTTAGGGCAGTAATTAGAATGTGGATTCTCTGAATCATGGCCTGCTATTTTCCGCAACAGTTTTATAGGGAAAACATAAATCTATTTCAGCTATGTTTAATTCCCATTGAAATGTTAAAGTAATAGCATGTTAAATAATGTCCTAATATGATTTATACTCATACAAAGTGAATCAAAAGCTCCATTCTAAGGAATGAGTAAACCTTTCTAAACCTCCACGTGGTGCTAAAGGACTTGCATGCTCTCAGTTGTGGATAACAAAGTTCTAACTTTAGGAAAAAGTTTTTTCACAGTTATTTGAAATCGATTTCTGAGGTTTCCTATTGCTAAGGGCTGAGTGCACACTCTCCCTCCTTTAGGAGGTCATAGGTCATGAGGTCAAGAATGATACTCCAGCATTCTGATTCCCCTGGGGAGCTTCCTTTCCCTTCTGCCAAGGGAAGGTAGAGAGGTGGGATCTCATCAGATAAAAACCAGTTGGAGCCCCGGCCTTTAACTTCATGGCCGCCAGTAGATTAAGATCTATATTCCTGTTTTTAAACATCAGAAAATTATGGTACCTTGCTGTCGCAGCATAAATGCACTAACATACTTCTTGAGGGGGAGGGGGAATAGAACAAGTCGTTTTTTGCTCTAGGTTTAACAATGCATTCTCTTTCGAATGGTATTTGGTCTGGGTGTAACTAGGTTGACACGCATATGCAAATTAAGATGATGGTGTCAAGCGAGGAGACTATATAGGTAGATGGCTGGCTATTGATAGCTGATATGTTTTTGATCTTCAGAACACCAGCTGATGAAAAGCATAAATAAAATAAACAAATAAAACATGTCTGCCTATTGGTGTTTCACATTCACATCGCTGGAGCCAAGTAGTGCTTTTATTTCTAGGAACATTTAGTGAGCACAGGATGACCGGAAAACAAATATCCCTGTAGTGCTTTATGGGAAACAAACAGGATGAAGAAAAGCTTCTTACAAAATTCTATAGTTTGGAAGCAGTTTCGGGTCCTACCAGACTTTTTTTTTTTTTTTAAATCTAATGGTGATAAAAGCAGCCAACTTTTCTTTAAAGGAAAAAAAAATCAACGAGCAAGAAAAGCTATGAACTGAGATCCATACTACAATACACCAAACTATAAACTGTGGCAGACCAAAAAACAAGCAAACTAAAAACCAAACCAAAAAAAAAAAAAAAAAAAAAAAAAAACACAACAAAACCAAAAAAAAAACCCAACACAACATTTTTAGAGGGTCCAGTGTTGTACCCCAGATTTCCTTATCAGAAATAATTCTCACATCTATCAACTGAAAAGCAGCGTTTGATACAGAAATGGCTTGATTTTCATGATCTGCTACTAAAAATCTTCCTTCTGGCCGATGCCAAACACCATTTGTATGGTTCCCATCTCTCCATGGCCCACATTTTCTCATGAATGGGCTCAATGCCTGTGGCTTACAAGTGCAGAAGATGGGATATTTGGGACTGAACTTGGACTCAGCTGAGCTGCAAAAATATATGTATATGCAAAAGAGGGTGCTTGGCTTTTCAACAGTACCAGTGGCTGAGTCTAAAGCTCAGGGAGGTCAGGCTGCATTCCTTTGCCTCAGCCCTCTCCCACCATTACATGAAGCTATCAGGTGTGAGAACATGCACACATCTGGGGAGTCCACTATTCCGGGGGAAGAGTTAAGTATTCTCAGCTACAGTCAAAAGAAGATGTTTTTATTCAGTAATCAGTTTTGAAGGTGTTTTTGAAAGAATGGTGTGAACGTGACTCTTTTCAAAATTAAAAAGAAAAAGAAAAGCTTCAGCCGAAATAACTCACTGTGTGAGGTGGATAAGCTTCAGACAAAGGGAAAAACCAAACCTGCTAGTCAGAGATATAAAAAAAATATCAGCTTCTACCTTATGTTGCCAGGGAGACTGTGTAAACAGACTTAAACAAAGAGAAGTGGCTGGCTGGCAACGCGGCTAATGTGGAAAAGCTCCGCATTGTGTGACATGCTTCTTTTCAAAGGAGTAGGAAGAGGTGGCAGCAGAGGGAGGAAAACAAAAATGGGGGTCCTTTTTCTCCCCCACAAAGCGAGCTGTGAGAGAAGCCTGACAGACAGAAGTGCGTACCTCTTAATAAACCTAAAAACAAAGCTTGCAAGCCTAGCGCAACAGTCCTGATTCTGTTGATATGAAAGTCTCTGAACTTGGGCTGTCTGAGAGAGGAAGGTTCACAGGGGGTCTTTTTATTAGACATTTTGCCTAGTTGCTTGGTGGTTGCTGGACCAAACATGCCTGGAAGATAGAGAGAGGGGAAAGAGGTAAGTCCTGGTCTGGAGGAAGACACACTGAGAAACAGCAATTTCCTACAACTTTCTTCATTCCCTTGAGACTATTTCTAACACAACTTCACATCCAATAACAATTATGTCTCCTTCATTTTTTAATACACTCAGTAGATAAAGGGCATTCTAGGCAAACACAGTGAAGTTACAAGTTCTCCTGGACCCTCAGGATGTTCATACCATATGATACACAAAAATGCTTTTTTTTTTTTAAGTTTTGATGAGAGCTTGTGGTTTTATACTACCGTATATCCACATGATTATAAATGTGCAAAACTGTTTAGCCAATTACAAACTGGTTCAGAGGAATTAATAGTGCATAGAGTATGTTTTTTTCTTTTTTTCTCTTTAATGTAGATGTGTGGATTTAGTTATGAGATGAGAAATTATTGTTCATTAATGTGAATCAGATTTCAGGTCTTTGACCTGCAGTTTATTTCCCCGCCAAGTTTAGAATGATGACGTTTGACAAAGCCCAGATATTAAACATTTAGTTCTAAATTTGCTTTTTGTTTGGATGGTTTCTTCCTTCCCCCCATACAGCAAAATGCCTTTCTGAATACTTCTCTTCAGACCTTTCATCATGGAAATGCTTGCTTTATAAGGAGATAAAGTAATATTGAAACCTGTTTATGTTTTATTGGCTTCTTTCCATCATACAGAATATGAATATGAGAATTGGTAGTTACACATTTAAAGAAAACCAGTACTATAAATAGCTAAATGATCAGCAGATAAAAGAAAATAGACAAAAGATTGTGGTCTTAAGTCATTTTCTTACATTTTAATATCAAAAGACAAGGTCCACACTGTATAAGGAGGCAACCAAAAGGCTGGCACTTTGAATTAAAAACACGCCCTTTCTCTATCAAACTGCTCCCAACCCGAGTTGTTAAACAGGCAATTTTCCCCCTCTGGGGGCTGTTGTAATCCTGCATCAGACAGCCCTTTCAAAGAAGGTCGTCAGAGGGCACAAAGCTAAGTGAGGATAAACTACTCCCCTGAACTCTGGTACACACTTTCTTCCCTCAGAAATGGCTTCAAATTTACAGCCTTTTGTTTCAAATTCCCTTCTAGGAAGTCATCATTTTGAGTTTACATGTTTCATAGTGCAAAGTTATGGAATCCTAACACTCTCTAGTCAGCCTGAATACTGGATAAATAGCCAGATCCTTCAAACTGTGTAGACCCGAACTCTGACTTCTTCTTCAGCTCACAGGATTGACAAGCTCATTATGACAATGTTGACATCTTCCTCTGAGAATCCAACATGTGTAGCTGTAATTTTGTGTGTGTTAACCCGGAAGCAGTTACAGTGAAGAGCCAGTGTGCAAGGCCCTGTTTAATCATAAGGACAATATAGGACGGAGCCCGGGCATCTATCCTTCTATCCCTTCCACGTTGTCTGTTTCCACCTTTTCTGTATTTCTTATTCAATTTCTCTCTTCCCCTTCCTTTTCTCTTTTCTCCTGCTTTCTTTCTCCATAAATGACAGAACTTTTCCTAGCTTCCTCTTGTCTATGGCTGAGCTTAAAGCAAGAATTCTTTCCTTCTGGTTGTTGGTCAACATCTGCAAATGTGAGAGAATTTCAGCATGATAAACAAGAAGGAATTTGAAATAAACCTCTCCCCCAACCTCCTTGGTGGAAATGATGCTATCCCCACCATCTGCCGGCTCACAGGCTGGAAGTGGGCAGAGCACCAGCTGGAGGCGTAGCCCAGGGCAGGCATCCAGAGCTTCAGCATCCTCGAAGCTCTTGATGTCCCTCCAGTCATGTACATTCACAGGGGAAATACTTTCAATTTGTGTTTTGAAAAGGGAAAAGCTTCACTATAAAGCATGTGGTAGCACGGGAGTGGGCGGGGCGATGTCATTCTAAACTCCATGTCAATCAGGGTGTTTAAGGTCAGTGTTCTTTTTACGTCGCCGGACCTTGGTCCTGTAACTCTACCATTTCCTTTGGCTTTCTCATTTGTTAAGTTCAGTGAAGGTCTTCACCCTGAGAATTCAAGGATTCTTATACAAAGCATATGGAGAATTATGAGGAGAAGTGAAAAGTGAGTATAGGGCTTTCTTTTGCTTTGTGTGTTAAGAATGGGACATCTTTGCATCTTCACAACATTTCTGTGAGGCACAATTTAGGTCAGCAAAGGAAAGAAATGCAATGGATTCTTCATTGATGTGTTTGGGAATCTGAGCCACATGAGAGATTTCTGCTCAGAGGATGGAGGTAAAAGATTCCAATTCACACCCATCCGGGCACCTTGTGTGTGTCCTTGTGTATAAAATTAGGGTTATTGTATAATGACTGTAGTTGGTGAACTAGAAAAAGATCACTGACTGGTGCTGTGAAGTGTCCCTGAAGCTGTGTGGGAATTCCAACAAAACAAAACAAACAAACAAACAAACAAACAAAAACCAGCGGAAGCCAAAGTAACTACCGGCAGTGGCATTATCTGCATGAAAAGGCCTATTTTATCCTTGTAAGTTATTTCAAACACCATAAAGCATACACCACTTAGTCTCGACTCTTCAATGAACATTGAATATCACTTGTCACTCTATATCCGAACTGAATTCCATGCACACAGGCTAAAGACACTTCAGATTGTAGAATAAGGCAGGGTTGATGTAGAATATGCTATTATTTTTGAAATTGGCTGCCCAACTTTCTAACATGTTTTAAAACTGAGGCTCATTGCCCAAGACGTACTTTCATAAATTTAAGGATGCATGACTGACCTAATCTGTGTGTGTATTCATGTGACAGAAGTTCCAGGGTGAATGTCAACCACCTTTATCTTTTCAGTTGTTTCACAGTGTAGTCATCTAGCACCGTTTACCACCTATTCTGTGGGCTATATTTGGGGTTTTTTGTTTTTTTTCATTTTCTGTCTTAAATTAGTTCTTTCCTTCTAGGTGTATTGTTGCTCTCTATAGTGGGCTTTATAGGTAGGTGTGTGTGTGTGTGTGTGTGATGTGTTTGGTTTCTGCTTTTCATGTCATTCAACACTACCTGATACTTACTCAGACAATCTGGTGTGGGCATAAAAGTCTGTAGAATAGCCTACAATCCTACCCTTGGATTCTGAGTTGGGCTTTTTCCAGAATGCTTTGGGGCCAAAGGCATATCCTGTATCCACAGGGGTAGGGATGCCGGGACTATTCATCCAATCTGCCACCTGAAAATCCTTTTGCTGTCCCTGGCAACCTCTCCCTCAATGCAGCTTATGGGGATGGGGTGGGTGGAGGAGAATTCTACTGACAAATTTACAACAACAGCGCATGAGTTCATCAGCAAGTCCAGCCTGGAAGTCTCCTCATTAGAACCTTCCCAAAATTTATGACTAAGAGCACCAAGAAAAAAATAAGAATAATGAAATAATTATCTCATACACGTGTGTACATGTACACACACACACACACATAATTCTCGGTCACACGATAAATATACAGTTTGCTAAAATCTTTAGCTGATTGCAAGATGAAAATTACAGATTCTAAAAAGACTTACTCATTTTTTTTGATACTCTGATATAACCTGAAATACCACAGCATACCTGTGAATTTCAGAAAAGCTTTCTAGATAGGCCATAGGGAGATATGGTTTCAGTGAGTTCTCAGTCTTCAACTCATAAACAACTGTTGGCGTTTGATTCACTATGTCCCTACGTGCTTGCTATCAGCTAACGGCAGAAAATTAGATGGGTTCCATCAGAAGAAACTTGAGAAATGACACTGAAAATCTTGCAGAATCATTGAGAGTTACAGAAATTAGACCCTCACTCCTCTCTCTCTCTCTTTCTCTTTCTCTCTGTATTCTTCTTTTCTGGCTAACTTTGTAGGTAGCCTCGTTTGCTGTAGGAGCCTCACCAATGACATCCCAGAGACACAACCTGATTACTAAAATAGCAACTATTTCCAAAAAACCATAGCACTTCCTGGCAGTACCCCCTGCAGCAATCTGATCTTTACAAGAGTTAAACAGAGCAACTAATCCTCTTCCTTTACAATGCAAGCTGATTGTGTAAATAAAAGTCTGTACAATCCATATCCATAAGGAGGGTGATTTCCTCTGCATTGCTTCCAGTCTGCCAGTGGACCTAATGAAGCTGACTTCTCCCCCTTTTATTTTCCCATTTTAGATGATGTGTTCAGCACTCTCCTCCAGATTTTTATTGCTTTGTTTTGCTGTCTGGTAGCATGTCGGTTCTACATCCTACCAGAATACAGGACTCCAAGGTTAATCCATAATTTTCCATCGTAAAGATGGACAAGTCCAGCAACAGGGGCAGAGCAGGACAAGATGGAAAGCGCCACGCCTACTCTGACACTACTCTCCAGCAACTGACTAGTGCCTGCGGGGGTGGGAGGTGGGGGGAGGGATACCGACAATAATTAGGCAAACAGATTGCCAAACAATTGTGGGAAAAGCTGTCAAACATTTTGTGTTGTTATCTCATGCACAGGGCCTGTGATTTATCATCACAGGAAAAGCACAGTAAAAGGAAAATCTCTAAACAGTGACATTTTGTTCAAATTACAACCCTGGGCATCCCTGGCTGCCTTCACACTGGCATCTCAGATGTCAGATGTAACATTCAGTAATTTGTTCTCTCATTAAGTGGCTTGTCTGGGGTGGGTCCTAGGCCCTGCTGCCAGCTCCTGCTGTGCTTAGGACAAGAGCACACTGTCCCTTGAAGCACAAGGAGCCATATTCCTTTTTCATATTACCAGGGTCATGTTCATTGAAAATATGATGTTTGGCATAAAAATGTACTTACTATCCTCCCTTTCTTCCCAAGACACTATTTGGGGTGTGGACTTGATTGACATGTAGTTTAAGGTAAGGACTGATCTTTTCAGTATAAAGTCAAATTCCTGATGGTATTCCATGATGGTTATAATTGAATTAGCAAGAACCTGAGATGGAAATAATAATTTTCTCACTGTTTCTTCAGTGTCTGACACAGTTTTAAGGGAAGTCAGGAACTGAGAGAAGTACTGCAAAGAGACTTTTTTTTAACCTTTTTTAAATTTATTATTAATTATACTTTATTCATTTTGTATCCTTCCACAAGCCTCTCCCTCCTCCCCTCCCGATCCCACCCTCCCTCCCCTTTCTGCATGCATGCCCCTCCCCAAGTCCACTGATAGGGGAGGTTCTCCTCTCCTTCTTTCTGATCTTAGTCTATCAGTTCTCATCAAAAGTGGCTGCATTGTCCTCTTCTGTGGCCTGGTAAGGCTGCTCCCCCCTCAGGGGGAGGTGATCAAAGAGCAGGCCAATCAAGTGGAGAGGGAAAGAAAAGCCCAGAGGTAGTTTCTAAGTTAGATGTGGTGTGATAGGCATTGACACTAAAACTCAGCCAATAATCTGAAAAAAATTTTCACTCCATCAGAGAATTGGACCCGACGTGTTCCTAACTGAAGTTCAAGGTGAGGTGGCCCTTGCACTACAAAACCTGACTGCTTGAAGATTTGCGGTTGGCATCTTCACTGATTCCCACAACAGAGTGTCCTCCACACAGTGCCTTCCTAAATAGCCCTTTCTTCCCATCTCAGCATCAGGCCTTTCCCCTGCCTTTATGCCTTCTTCTCATAGTTACACTCACAGCAGAGCCATGCTATACTATGAGTCTTTGTGGTTAGGGTTCAGACAGTGTCGCTAATGTAGCAAATGTTTAAGTTTCTTTACTTTTCTTAAGTCGCTTTTGAATTTTAAGTCCTTCTATTAAGTCCTTCTATTCAAAAACTGAGAACTAATTTGGGCTAGTATGTAGAAAAATTGAACCTTAATTTCCCCTTCAACATTTATGTCCCTCTGTTATTTTTTTTTCTAAAGTATTGAATAAGTACTTGTGTGTCTTATGTTGGGTGTGCAATGATCTCTCACCAAGTTTAATCGTACTGGGTAGTACATAGGAGTACATAGGATGCTTTCAGCTATTTCTCCCTACAAAGCTGTTTATGCTCAATGTTCCATCCCCAAAAACATCAACAGTGAATATAAATATGTGTACTACATTATTCATGTCGTAGCTAAACGATCACTGCAACACAACCTGACTGGCATTGTTTGTGTTTGTACATTAGCAGTGACCTGTTTCCTTAATCCCGGACTTTGAATGTAGATTCCACTCTGCTTCTCTTCCCCTCTCTATTCCTGCCCTTTAAATATTTTTTTGGTGTATATAAATGTTAATCTAACTCTGTAAAGCTATCTCTCTAGGACAAACTAGAACAGGGACTTGGTAAAGAATGTCCAGAGAACAATTTATTTTCTATAAAGCTTTGTTTACTATAGATTAAACAACCGAAAGCTCATGGGAGACAGGCCTGCCTACTTGGGTCATTTTAAGTGCTTAGCAACTTTAGCTTTGTCCTGTGGGCTCCCAAGCATAAAGACAGACGCAGTAAGCATTGTTTGAAAAGTTTTCTGTCTTAGCCAAGTGAGTGTGTACATCAAAGTTAGAACCACAGTCAATGGAAAGGACATAAGGCAAAGTTAAGTTCATATATCCAAGAGGAATGCCTGGCATTTGGGATTATTTACAACACTATTTGAAATATATTCTACTGATCATTGTCAGATGTCAAATAATATTACCATGTCTTTCTGTCATTCTCTCTCTCTTACATACACACTTAGATCTCCTACATATAAACATAATAACTGAAGCAAAGGAACTCATTTTGGAATGTGAAACATGTTACTCTCTCTTGTACCTAGACAAGCTTGAGGTGTCCCAAACAAACAGTTCAGTTTTGTTCACGAACATGTCATCTTGTTTACAGCCAAAAATTGAAAGGGTGGAAATAGCCAAAGTAACGAAGGTTTGGGTGTAGTTGATAAAAAGACAAGGAGGAGAGGAAGGATCTCTTCAAATATGTCTTTAAAATGTAAATACACTGTGTTCATGAAGCAAGCAATGGAAGGTCAAATGGCCCTGGTTTGAGTAATCTTGACTGTAAGGATCTTCTGTATGAGAAATGCAGATTTTCTATCACAGTAAATGGAAAGCCAGCCTACGGTGTGCTGGCTGAATGTGTAGACATCAAGTAACCACAATCTTCTGTGGAGCCGCTTCCAAGGAAGGCCTGGCTGGAAGCATTCTGTGCCCACAGAACAACATATTGTACTAGCAGAAGCAATCGTTTTGGGGGTCCATTCAGATGTTAGTTATCTGTTCTTTTCCCACTTGGCTGAAAGGGTCTCATACTAAGCAGGGACAGCAATCTAACAGAATATATGAGAAAGTGCTCACCTAGGATTTTGCCAGGGCTCTACCAGGATTGAAATGCTCAGTGGGTGATGGGAATTTTAGGTGATTCCAGTCCCAGCCTCTCAAATTTAGGCAATGCTAGTTTTAGATGGAAGGTTTGGTACAGTCTGAATACCAGGCAGCTCCAAGTGAGTAATCTAGTGGAGGAAGAGCCCATGATCCTTCAGATGTCAAGCTACACCGTCTTCGTTCCTGTGCAGGTGTGAGTGGATGATTTAAAGAAGAACATGTGTGAGTGGGCAGTGAATAGCAATGTGAGCCAGTCTTTGCACTGCAGTTTTAAAGCAGAACAAACATTTTTCTTCCCACTTGTCTTCTGGGTTAAGACAGAAAGAAAGATTAGAAAAGAAAAAAAAAAAAAGAGGGAGGTTTAGGGACAGATATGTGAAGGCAATTGCTTTAACACAAATTTATAGTTACAACTTTCCAAATTTCCTTTGTAACGTTTCTATTTGATGCTCCACAGACAAGCCTTAAGTTCCATGAAGACAGAAGATGTTATTTTTCTGTTAAGTACTCTAGTCACACCACTTACCGCAGTTCTTTGTGTAAGTTAGACCAAGTAGTTTACCTCCTTTAAATTAGTACTTTCCATTTTCAGGTGAGAAAGCTTTATGAATATTTTTATCTAGAAGACTGAAGCCAGTGGTGGGTTAAGGATCAGCTGATAAATATGGTCTTTGATCCTTTGGGAATACTGGCAACATTTCACTTGAAAATCAAACAAGAGAGGTCCTGACATTTCTAGTAGGTTTTTAAAAATCTGTTTGTTAATAAACCATTTTAAGTTAACAGTGTGGAACTATTAGCTTTATAAAAACGAGCACAATGACATCCATTGTTCACTCACTTCAACTCCTAACTCTCTTAGGAGCTGCTCTTGATTCAGGGTGAATAGGAGACGTGGCTCCGGGAACCTCCACTTTCTTATATGAACATATGCGCACGGCTTTAGAGCCTTAATGATCTACGCAGCAGCATCAAAAGCGTAAGGCTAGGGGAGGCAAGGGAAATCAGCGGGATGACTAAGTCATTGCTCTATGATTTGCAAGCCACTTCCTGAGAAAGTCATTTTTACCTTTCTGGATTCCATGTTGTTTGTAAAATAGCTAAGGTGTAAGGCTACTGTGTGCACAAACTGAACCAGTGTATCATCTAGGCCTTCAGTGGCATGTGATAGATGTGATCGAGCTGCGGAGGAAGACACTGTTACTCGGCATGGAGCACACGCACCCTGGCCATTCATCACAATGCCCCTCCCAGGTGAGCAGTGTTACTTTGCCGGCAGGAAAAACGGAAGCTTAGCAGGGTGGATGATGACTTTCAGTGTGCCTGGACCCAGGGCAGGCTTATACTTCAGTTTCCCCCGGGGGTGGGATGTGGGCCTGTGACTAGTTCTGCCAATGAAACATAAGTGAGGAAAGCTTTTAACTTCCCCCCTCAACCGCCCCGGGCTACCACAAACACTGACATTTCAGATGGATGATAGTCCAGTAACCTGTGTCCTGGAGAAGGGACAAAATATAGCAAAGCCTCCTGCATGTGATGACGGACGTCCAGCGTGAGAAAGAAAACAATCCATGATCACTTTAAGCTCCTGAGGATATTACAGTTGCTTTTACTGAAGCACAGCCTAACTTTTCCTTATTTGCCCAAATGAAAACCTATTAAGGTTCAGTATTCAAACTCGGGTCTTACGATATTGAAGACAACACGTTTGTACTACTGTCCAAATATCCTCACTGGTTATTAAAAATGAAATCCAAGTGAGTGCATCCTTTTCTTCAGGAGAAAATTTACTTTCTTTTTGCTCTTATTCTTGGCTTGAAAGACACAGGAATATTCAATGAGCAAAGTCTGCGGGAAAGATAATGAAAAAGTTGGAGAGAGGCAGTAGATAATAGAGCTGATTGAAAAGGCCTGCTAGTTTTAGAGAAACTCTTTATTTCCTACAGGTTTGTGACCTGAAGACTACATGGGACAGAGACTGTAAAGCTGCAAGAAGACTTTTAAATTATTTATGTGATGTTCTTTTGGCTCAAAGGCAGTAATTTATTTTCCACACGGCACTCAGGGCTGTTGCTTAGGTAGTGAGAAAAGATTAATTTTTATTTACAGCATGACTCTCCTTGTGTATGATGGGAAAGAAGACTGGCAAGCATGACATTTCTGTGCTGGTGATCCTTTGCTGAGGGGAGTCCTAGCCCTACCCCTGACCTACTAGAATCCAGTGACATGCTAGGAAATAATAATTGTGAAAATATTCTAGAGCAAAATGCACCTAATCAGTTTGATCCCTTTGCATCAAAGTAATTTCCCAAGAGTCCTGATTCTATTAATTAAATAGTTACTAACACATTCATCAATGAGAATACAAAGCATTTAGAATGCCCTTGGCTTTGTTTGTTCCCCATGAAGCCCAAGTTTTTACCTTTTCTGTTGGCATACAGATTTCCTGCAAAACATTGAAATAACTATTCACTTAAAATATTGTTAAGAACTTCTCTGGCCACCATATGCAGGATTTCCTTCCTTCCAAACTGTAGAACTGTCTTTTCAAGTTTCCCACCTTTGTGCTTGAAAGCCTGAACCCCATGTGCTCAACTTCACATAGGTTAAAGTTCTCAGGTTTCAACAACTGTATCAACCTGGAATCTCAAACCTCAGGCCCTCAGTACATTGATAAGAAGAGGCTACTCCTGGTGTCCTTATTGCTGATACTGAAGTAAAGACCTTGAGACTGAAGGAGAAACAGGAGTGGTATCTATTCTCGGACCACTGAAATGAGGTCTGTTCACGGCTGGACACCGCAGGATCCTAGAGCTGTGCAGAATGCTGCCCAGTGATATTTTTTTTGTCTTCTACCATTTTTTAGGGCAAACTTTCCCAAGGAAAAAGTTAGTAGAACAATACTGGCCACTTATCAACTCTGCACTAACTACTCATGGATTCGTGTGTGTGTGTGTGTGTGTGTGTGTGTGTGTGTGTGTGTGTGTGTATCGTATGGCACCTTTGTTCTCGGATCATTGCACACTTTCTCCTTCCCAGGCTAATGACACTGCTTCAGCTGCAGGCTGATGCGTCTGGATCCCCATTTCCTGTGTCACTGAGCAGAGCTGAGTCTCTAAGTGGGCTGTGAATGAAACTTCTGCCCTCCCATGCTCGGGTTGTTTAATGGGCATGGCTACCATTACATGGCTCGAACTAGGATGATAAATAATAAAATGTCCTATCAGTATATTTGTTTAGACTCATAGAAAAGGGCTTTTCACCCTGGTTATATATGGATTTTTTTTCACTTATTAGAAACTTTGCAAAACCCAGTTCCTTAGATTTTCTGAAAAAAAAATGGTTAGCAAGATAGATAGATAGATAGATAGATAGATAGATAGATAGATAGATAGATAGATAGA
>NW_026585644.1:44918761-44932150 GCF_907164565.1 Psammomys obesus
AGATAGATAGATAGATAGATAGATAGATAGATAGATAGATAGATAGAGATAAAAATTGGGAAAACCCCACAAAAATAAAAGAAAACAAAAAGCTAGGATTTTTGTATCATCTTTAATACTTAAATACTTTCACTATCTGCAGTGTGAAACAAGAAAAGTGAATTAAGATGGGCTTTCTTAACATATTAGCAAGCTCACAGATTCTCCCGTTAAAGGATCACAGATAATATTTGATGGAGTCAAAGATCCATCTTTTGTCTCTGGGTAATAGCCATCTTAACCTTTGTCATATCTAAGTGGCAACAGGGCCAGGGACTGATGTATGAATGCAGAGACTAAGAACTTAACAGCACTTTCCTAGCAAGCAGACTCATAATACTGAGTAGTAGACATTTTTCATTATTCTCCTATCATGCCATTATTTGTCTTCAACCTTGAGCACTGTAGTTGCCTTTAACAATGCCAGTCCTGGCATTGTTTGGCATAAATATGTAACTGTGTGGGTTTTGTTTTTGTTTTTGTTTTTTTTCTCCACTCAGCTGCTATAAGCTTTTCAATTGCACAAAACTGCTATATGCTGACCGTGTGTCTCCATGGCTTTAGAGGGGTGTTTGTTATGCTGGCTGTGTTTCACAACCATTTATTAAATGAATGAATAAATGAAGAAAAACAATAAAACCTATCATTTCAAGGGACTTATCATGAGGGAACACAACAGATATACCAGTTGACATCTGGGTAAATATATTTTAACTTCTCATAGCTTTAGGTGGAGAAACAGCTTCAGTTAGTTCAACACATAGTCAGGGCTTTTTGTGGTGATTTCTTCCTCACTGCAAAGGACTCATTCCGTATATTTCCCTCTAAGTCTACCACATCACTGAGAGGGCATGAAGGAAATCTGAGAGTGATAGTTTTAATTGCTGCTTCTGTTGAAAACTTATCTCTTGTCCAACAGAGTAAGAAAGGCAATCTGACCATTGCATTATTATGGTTATTTTGCATATTTGATCACATTAATCCCACTCTTCTAATTAAATGAGTGACCAGAAGTTGTTTTACTCAAAATGGAGGGCTACGATTCACACTGCACTCCATAGCATGCGTGCTTAATGGGAAATCCTCCTTTCTCCCGTCACTGACCTTTAAGGATGGTCTGCAGGTGAACTCCATTTGACATATTTCAAATGGGTACCAAAGGTCAACATTTCTGGGACCTGCCCCAGACCTACTAAAGTAGAATTCCTAGAATCTCCATTTTTAACAATCCAGTAAGTGGTTCTGATGCAAACCAAAGTTCAAGAAACACTGGACTGTTTCCAGCCACCTCTAAATGCACAGACTCGGGGCAAGACATTTTTCATGCACTTGCATAAATAACAGTTGGAGCCAGGTAGTCTATAAATGGAAGAAATGTCCCTTTAGCAAGCACTGGGGTTGCATCTTCAGCTCAGAATATGGGGAATGCCTTGGTGCCCTTCATTAATGCTAAGAGGAATCATGTGGCTAATTCTCCAAATTCTCTGCTGTAAAATGTTCCCTTCAGAGCCAGGAGAGGCTATATTTAATCAAACCATCTGGATTCCTCCGCACATGGATAAGGGCAGAAAATAGGTCACAGCCCATAAGCTACTTTCTGGGAACTATTCTATTGTATCAGCAAAGTCCAAAGTCCTGAAAGGGTCCCTGTTCTCTTGCCTCTCTCAGCGAATGGCAGCCCGAGAGTTAAGGGAGGTCAGGCAAAGCTCAAAATTTAAGTAAGAATAGTTTTGGTACCAAGAAAATACATAAGTGTTGGGGTATAGTGGTGAGCATAGCCGCCTTCCAGGAAAATTCATGAATAATATCTCCAAAATATTAAGTGTGGAATAAAGCGGTTGCAACCTATTAACCTTGGCAAATAAAAATTTTCTACTCCAAAGCATCTTCATTTACAGCTTGGAGAGCAGTATAAAAAGCTGACACAGTTCAGACTTAAAACTCTGAATATATATTAGTAATATCCAAGAGGTATACAGCCCCCTAAGTTCCTATGAAAACCAGCAGGATGTCAAGTAATCGAGGCTGACAGAGTCAGGTAACATAGTATAAAGAAATAGGGAGTATTAATGAGGCTGGGAGAACTCACTTTTCTAACCGACTAAGAGCTTCCTTTAGTCCACCAACCCCAGGCTTTTCTTTATTATAAAAGAGACATTGCACAGCAGCTTGAAGAATTTGAGGGCTGGAGAGGGATTCATGAGGCTTAGTCTGGCTAAGGTCTCAGATTTTCCAGAAGAAAGCCCCTGACCATAAGTGAGATGGAAGCTCAGCACAGGGATCTGAGCTCTTCGCTCAGTGGCATTTATATCTGATGACAGCCCATCAGTGTATCACTTTCCATTACTTCTCATGGGTCACTCTGCTCGTTTTAGTTTTAATAGCACTAACGAAGCACTGGCGAAAGAGATGGGAACAGAAGTTTCCCAGCGCATGTGAGGCTGCCCGGAGGATGCCCAGCATATTTCACATTGTTTGCCTCTCGATATATATGGTGTACAGCAGCTCCAAGTTAATCAAAATCATCGAAATACCTACTCAGAGTGCAAAACTACAGAAACCGCTTATGAGACTCAGTAGTTGCCAAGGTGGCACTGTACTAGCTCTGAGGCATAAGAAGGTACAGAAATGCCAAAATCACTACTGCTCTCCTGATGAAGAAAATTTGAGAAATCGCTTTTCAGTGCTCAGGCACTTCGAATTTGTCCATCATAGGCTAAAGATTTCTAACGTTTACGTCCAGGAGGATCACATAGGAGGCAGAGGTCCCTCCTCTCCCCAGAGTCACTGGGCAGCACACGCAAAGCCTCTCGGTTGCTCCTCTGCTAAGGTACTTTGATCTTTGCGTTTTGCTTGTCTCTCTTCTTGCTTCTATCCCACTGCTAATGTGACTACCCCAATACTTTTTTAAAGATTTATTTTACCAACAAAACCAAAATATCTGGGCAGGGGAGTCTTTTCTGAGACAGATACTCCAAACAAGGACTGTGCATGGAGATAAACTAGAACCCCCGCACAGATGTAGCCCATGGCAGCTCAGTGTCCAAGTGGGTTCTCTAGTAATGGGAACAGGGGCTGTCTCTGACATGAACTGATTGGCCTGCTCTTTGATCACCTCCCCCTGAGTTGAGAGCAGCCTTACCAGGCCACAGAGGAAGACAATGCAGCCAGTCCTGATGAGACCTGATAGGCTATGGTCAGATGGAAGGGGAGGAGGACCTCCCCTATGAGTGGACTTGGGGAAGGGCATGGGAGGAGGTGAGGGAAGGAGGGTGAGATTGGGAGGAGACAAGGGAGGAGGCTACAGCTGTGATGCAAAGTAAACAAACTGTAATTAATAAAAATAAATAAATTTAATATAAAAAGAAAAATATTTATTTTATCTTTCTCTCTCTTTGTGTGTGTCTGTATGTATGCATATATGTGTGTGCTGATGGCTGAGAAAATCAGATCCTCTGGACCTGGAAGTAATGGGCAGTAGTGAGCCTGTGGACAGATGTTCTAGAAACAGAACCTGGGTCCTCTGAAAGAACAAAAAATACCTTTGACAACTTGCTGAGCTGTATCTCCAGATGATGAGAGTCCCTTGCAAATAAACAAATCTCAAAATAAAACAGCAAAAATCAACACCAAACCAACCAACCAACCAACTAAGGGAACAACAACAAAAATAGTGGTCCTCACTTAAAAGTATTATTACAGCAACAAAATAGTCAAGAGAATTAACCATGGCACCATAATGCAGGGATTGCGCTGTGAGGCTTGGTACATGTCACGGCAGCTCTGCAGACCCTAGGGTGTGCTATGGGCACATCACTGCCTAACTCAAAACAGGAACCCATTCCCACCTCCCAGCCCCATCTGGCATTGCAGAGCATTGAACAAGAGCCTTTTGATAGGTTTTCACTTCCTGAAATGCTTATGCTGTAATTCTGCATCTTCCTTAGTGAATAGAACCCAACTAAATGGTTGTAAACTAGCAAGGGCTAGTTTCAAGTCTTATTCTCTCCTTCCCCAGGCAATGGCGGACCACATCTGGAATATTGACGTAGGCATGTTATATAGCAAATTATAGGCCATGCGTAGTTATTTTGGGCAATATGTGGAAAAATGCATGTATTCCAAATATTTATGATAAATCAGAGGTCGAGTGAGAGTCCTCCTATGGGGGGAAAAACCAACAACAACACAGAGCACATAAATCCTTGTCCTGCTTATTAGTTTGGAGAACAAAGCTTGAGGCCAGTTCACTATGAGGAGTCTAGATTTAGATGCTATTTATCAGCTATAATAATGTCTTTTAATAGTGAAATTCATACTGCTCTATACTTTGAAATTGAGACTCAGTAGTCAGCAATTAACCAACTAAGGTTTGTAAATGATTCCATAGTGATACCAGGTGGGTCTGAACTTTTCCTCTTTCTTGTCCTTAATATCTCTGAATGCAGTTAAATTCAAATCATTTCCTAAGGCATCCATTTGCACAACAAGTGAATGAGAAATGAGAAAGAGGAAACAGACAACATGCCATCTCTGTCTTCCCTTCCTGAGGTGGTTCATCAGTCTTTTGTCTTGACCAGACTGACCGAGAGGAGGGTACTCTGTTTCCGGGGGGCTGGAAGTGGGGGGTGCTCTGTACCTATCGGTTTTGTTGTGCATTAGTGCTTGTGTAAAAGAGCTGGATAACTTCTCTGAGGGCCCCTAATAGCAGTCCCTCTGCCTCTTTTTTTTTTAATTTTAATTTTTTTCTTCACAATTTATTCATTATATATCTTCTTCCTCTTTGTAAAGATGACACCCTACCTCTCTTAGCCCACCTAGACACAGTTGACAATTTCTTTGGTTTAATAGAGTGGAGGGAGAGGACCACAGGAAGAAGTATGTAGATAGAAGATGGGACACTGGCCACTGCTATCTTCACGGCTGTTTGCCTCCTTTTATCACGGGATTCTAACCAATGAAGTGTGAGCATGGTATTGTATGTTTTTGGCCCTGTTTATATTGATTCAAATTTTCTCCTATACAATTCAAATATAGTTTTCTGAATTAACTTAGTAAGTAATTGCAAGACTAGATTCTTCAAGGCTGGTGCTGAAGGGAAGTGGAAATTTTACTTCCAAACTTTCCACACATGGGTAATATGCCATGGAATATGGTTGTCTGAAAAATGATAATCTTGGAAAAGCTATCTGTATGTTTCAGGACATGAAATCTGTGTGTGTACTTAAGTAACCTTTTAAATTAATTACTGGGTATCAGTAATGGGCTTAATGATACCCAATAAAAGTTTAAGTAAGGCATGTACTGCGTAACATCTGTGCTATAAGAAACAAAATTGGAGATAATTTTCATTTTCATTTAAAAAGTTGTAATTGCTGATATAAACAAAAAAATCTCCATAAATAAATGAATTCATAAACCAAAGTGTTCCCTATCAGAAACAAACCAGTAAACAAAACCTCAGCGATCCTGCATAAAATTGAGTTAATACAAATGGAAATAAGCTCACCAAAAGGTTGCCCTGTAATGGAAAAGGGTCAAGGTCTTTTGGCTTTTCCCTTGCATAGCATTAAATAGAAGCTATACATAGATATGAAATTATAACAGCACAGGGTGCCCTTCCCTCACAATCCCTGGGAGAGGCATATGAAACGATCACTTCACTTCTTTCACTACTGAAAGTGCATCAAAGTTGAAGCATTTGTTTAGCACAAAAATTAATAAAATTAGTATTGAAATAATTTAGTAAGTGGTTAAAATGCATAATTTGAACGTATCTCAAATAAAGAAAAAAGTTATATGCTGACACTTTATAGTTAAATCACTTCAAAACTTACTTGAAATTTTTGCATTGTAGTTTTTATTCTTCTGAAATGAACAATAATAGTAATACAGTAAGAAAAGGCCTTATGGATCTTACTATATATATCTTATAGTAAGATAAGGTATGTACCATTAAGGCTATCATATGACCAAGAGGTAGCTACAGGGCAGAGAGACCCTGGAGCTCAAATTGTTATTTTTCTGATAAAGAGACAAAACTACATCAAGTTAAGCATCTACTGAGTTAGCTAACAACTATTAATGTCACTCAGGACTTAATAAAGTCCATTAGCTTTTGCAAATAACAACCCTGTGTCTATAGAGGAAAAAAAAAGGTTAATCCCCAAAGCAACAGACTGTGTCATGCTCAAAGTAGAGTCTGTTTTCATCTACAGTAACAGGGTTGTTTGAAAAGAACTCTGGATTAAGAGTCAGAATGTCTGGGTTTGTGGCATTTTCCTTGTACTTGGGCTTCGTGTACCTTGGATAACCCATAATCTCCTTCGTCTTGAATGTCCCTGGCTCAGAAATGAAGATGAGGACCTTGTCCAATCTACATGTTGTGAGGATTACAGGGGATAATTGTGTGAAGGGTGCTTTGGTGGAGAAGAGGCAATCCTTGAAGGCGAAGCACTAAGGAAGTGCTTTCTCGTCATCAATGCATTGCTAGGTCAGCCTGCAAGCATGGGGGTGAGGAACGAGGGTATTCATGTCTTCTCTGTGTGCTAGTTTTCTCCTGGAAGTTTAAGAGCTATGTCCACCTCAGCGAGTTCCTCAAGTGCACCAGAGTGTGGCTAGACTACTTGGAAGAGTTCTTAGCACCAAGGATGTTCCTATTCAAACTTTCAGGAAGATCTACAAATGTAGGTATAAAAAGTCAAACGTGAAATTGTCTGCTCTCAGCCACTTTTGTCAGTAGATTTTGTAATGGCAAGATATCTGAAAAGCCTGAGAGCTCAATATCACTCCATGTTCTCTCACTTGCTATGAAGCCAGCCAGGCAAGAAGACAAGACTGAAAACCATCAGACTCCACCGGTTTTCATGGAAGGCTCCCGTGACCGTGACCACATGTTCCCTAAAGGGATGTTTCCAAGGGAAGTTGGTTAAGCTGGCCCAGTATGTGGTGACTGAGGAAAACAGCATTGAGATTATGTTTCCATTCAGTCTTAAAGACTTGGTGAGAACAATGGGCAAAATCAAGAGCCTTGACCAGGTTTGGGAGCATTTTTAGCACTTTAGAAAAGAATCTACTCTCTAACAGAAGACAGATGTCTTCTCTATCCCTTCTTTGTGGAAATCAGCGCTCAAACAAGCAGACTTGGCCATTAAAGAAGTTGAGTGGTTTCTACACACATCAAGACTATCAAAGTGAGGGACACACATCGGGGACAGTAGTGGACAAGAAAGCACTCTTTTGTCTTACTGTAATGATACTTCCCTTGCTTAATCTTTGAAGACGTGCCTTAAATGGGCCATGCTTTTTAGTGACATTTTTATTCCAGGCTGCAAGAATATTTTACTTCTATACTCTCTAAGATCCACACTAGGAATTATCCGTGGTTGAAATGATTTATGTCACAGGAGTCAATGACGATGACTTTTACAACGATTACATTTTATGGGAGAAAACATGACCTTTTGCGGTGCTCTAGCTTGGAAAGTCTGTCATCAGTCATATGGTCTCAGTTTGAAAGCTTATAGAAGACGATGGGAATTGTATTCCACAGTCTAAAGTTGTGCAGCTGAAATCAATGTCACGTGTAATGTAAGCAAATGCAAGGACATAAGATAGAGCTAACACAAAAATGCATGACTTAGGCTTATAAGCAAGGCGACACAGCAGATCTGCCACAAGCTAGTTTTGTCACTATGACAGACTATAGCCTTTATTTCCTAGTTTTCTCATATTATGTTTATTAATTTATTTGTGGTGTGTGTGTGTATGTGTCAGGAATGTAGGTCAGAGGAAATTCTGTGGGAGTCATTTCTCTGCCTTTACTATGTGAGTCCCAGGGATCAACTCAGGTAGTCAGGTTTGGTGGCAAATGCCTTCACCTGGTGAGCCTTCTTGCTGACTCACTGTTTTCATAATTAAAACAGAATTGGTAAAGGTCATATAAACTCACAGAGACTAAAGAGGCATGCATAGCGCCCGCGCAGGTCTGACCAGGTCCTTTGTATTTCCATTATGGCTTCCAGGTTAGTGTTTTTATGGAACTCCTGAGTGTGTAAAAGAGTGGGTCCCTGATTATTGCTCCTTCTCTTGGGTTCTTTTCTTTCTGTTGGTTTGTCTTGTCCAACTTTGATGCGACAGTGTTTGTTTTGCCTTATTGTGTCTTATTTTGCTTTATATTTTATTATTATCTCTTCAAAGCCTGTTTTTTTTTCTAATGAAAGACAGAAAGAGAGGGTATCCAGGTAGGAGGAGAGGTGGGAAGGGGTCAGGAGGGGTAGAGAGAGGAAAAGTATAGTCAGGGCATATTATGTGAGAAAAGAATAAAATAAAGCTGTTAATAGTACATTCTGTATCAGGTTATAATAGAATTTGAATAAATTAATGTAAGGTATTTAATATACCAGATGAAACATAATAAACACTATAATAAATGGCTGTAACAAAATCAGGAATACTTATCACATGACTAGAGAAGAAATAAAAGCTAAAAAGAATGAGGAAAATAGTCACCATGTACACGACAAGCATGTATCATTTTTGTTAACGTATTTAATCCTAATACTAAGTTCATTGGTAAACATATTAGTGTTCTCATTTTGCAGAAAGATCAAGCAACACATTGTGTTTTTCACTATGGAGCTTTTCACTATGGATCAGTCCTGGAAATTCACAGGGTCTCAGTTTTTTGGGTGATTGAATATATTACAAAAATGAACGTGTTTATTGAATCATTGAATCAATAAACGTGTTTATTGAAACGTGCTATCTTTGAGAGATGTGTGGTGGTTACTCTGCAATGTTACTTGCAAATAGCTTTATAATTTTAGTTGTGTTTTTCGGAAAGAAAAGCAGTAGCAAGTGATAACAGGGATTAGAGTAACATTGTGTGGTATTCACACCCATGCTTGAAAACAAAGAGTTTTATGTAAATGTGGGCAAAGCAACATCATGAAGTGTCAGAGGGCTGGCGACAAAGGCAATCTGCTCTAGTCTCTGCTTTCTTTTTTGTAGGGGACACACTGCTGAGGCATCTGGACCTGGGGCACCATGCCCCTTCCTCTCTTTTTTTCTCTGACTGTCTTGTTCCGATTTTCTCGCTAGTGCCAGATCCCTCCTCACACTTGACATAAAACATTTTTTAAAAAAACTTATAAAATTTAATTAATACCCAATGTTCATTGCTTTAATTTTTTTTTTTTTTTATGACTGACTCCAAATATTTTTGACTTGTCCTTAAAGCACAGATGCTTAAATACTGGTTGCTTCGGGACTTAATGCTTACTCCAGATGGAACTTAAAAACTTGATCTCAGAATTTTTAAGATGTGACAGCTTGATTATTTTACAAGGCCAAAACCCTAGTTCAAGTCTGTAATTTTAAGAATCAAAACTGTTTTCCCATTGATGTCGACAGTTTGAAATGTGTGGTCCACAGCTGTTTATGGGTGGTTTACAGCTGTTACCTCTTTGTGCCCAAAGTCACAGAGAGTCCAAGAGCTGGTCCTCCTGGGATTGTTATTAATACTATTCTCATTTAGATGGCTTATCCATCAGCTAGCAATTTCATGGCTCCCCTGAACTATATTGTAGTAATACAATATATTCCAGGTGGTCATGGGACAAATTAGTAATTACTTACTTATAATAGAGGTTTTTAAAAGAAGTAACTTATAATGCTGACAATACAGAATAAGGCCCTCACATAGAAAAACTAAATGCTAGAAATTGAGAAAAATTTAGATAAGCCAGGGTAAAAGAAAAAAAATATTTAATATACAAAATGGTTCATTTGCTCTCAATTATGAGAAATGTCAACTCTGAAACTCCATGGGGCAATTCCTGATGTAGCTATTGTAGAATCAGACAAAACCCTTAGTGAGAAATAGCCAACTTTTATTGTTCATGGACACCATTTTGGAAGTGCTTTATTTGATTTTGTGATTGATGGGGTTTGACATACTGAGCACTGGTAAGGTCTTTCTATCCTCTTATGGAAAGAAATCATTACACCAGCCTCTGGAAGTGAACTGGCACACACAGTCAGGTGTGTTACTGTGATGAAAGACAGTAATTCTGTTTGCATTTTATTATTAACTCTAACATGTCTCCAAGGTGGAGCTAAAGTGGAGACTTCCCTAACTGTCTACAGCTCTTTCATTTTTCCATCTTGAGCATTTTAAAATTTAGTTATCAGGTGATTCTCCCGCACTGCCATTTTATTCCTCCATTGTCTCACCCTCAAAACAGTTAAAATAATAGGACTATAGAATTCTTGTGAGGGGGAAATGTATTTGTAAATGCTAGGACTATGATCATATTTTGAAATCAGGATTAATATAAAATGACAACTACCTTTAGGATACCATGTGGCAATGTGATAATGTCATGAGTCCTAAAGAAAGAATTTCTGAAATATAAGCTGTGGAGAGCAAGGGTCATCATATTGAATAGTTACATGAGAACATGTAACTTCTCATGTAAGATGAAAAACTTTTACCATTTAGATAGCAGTCGCAACTGATGGATTACCTCTGACTGCTAAAGCAGGCATGGCATTAATGATACAAATGACTAAAACATATGAATATCTACCATCCTTGAAAAAAATTAGCTAATGATAATAAAACCTGAGGAAATAGATATTAGGAAATGGAAGATTATTTCTCTTCCTGAACGTCCTGAGACATAATTTCACCATTCATAGTCAGAGGATAAAATATCTGTTATAATGTGAAAAAAATCTCCAAAAATCTATTTTTGTAAAACTTCACAGTAAAATCTTCATACAAGTAGGTAAAAACATATGTTGTACTTGTAGATAAATGCTCTATCTTGATGTAAAAGAATAAACTGGTGGTCAAAATATACAAATACCATACTCCCCTTTCACCATAAAATTCTGCATAGTACACTATCTGGGACGCCAAAGTTCTTTTTTTCTTTTTCTTTTTTTTTTAAACTTTTACCTTTTGATGTTAGTTACGGTTTATTCACTTTGTATCCCAGCTATAGCTCCCTCTCTCAGTCCCTCCCAATCTGATGAACTCTATCAGTTATTTATTCTTTCCTTGGAATGCAGAGGTGGATACAGACACTGGGGATATAACACCAAGTGTCTTACCCCTCTGTTCTGGATTCTACAATATGTGATTACCCCTGTGATAGACACAAATACAGGTGCAAATTGATAAAAGACCAACAATTCCAGACCAAAAATTTAGACCAACAATTCCAGACCAACAATTTAGATAAAGTTCCTGAGATGACCAGAATGGTATCTCTGAGGACTCTGGAAGAAGAGCAAAGCAAAGGTGGCATGGGCAGAAGGAACAATTAACACAAAAGCAGAGATGCATTTAAAAAACAAACAAACAAAAAAAAAAAACCCATAGTTCATTTTCTTAGGTATAATTAACCAATTTCCATATAAACTTCTGGGGGCATGAACAGTGTAAGTACCTTCATTGATCTGAAGTCTCATTTCCCTAGGGACCAGCAACCTCCTAGAATTCCGCTAATCCATCCTTGCACTTTAGCATTCATTATCTCACTCATTAGCAAGCAGAAACCCCTGGGCTTTACACATGCAATCCTATTCCCAAGTGTGTGGACGAGGAAACCCTTTCAGTCTTTTCTAACAATGTCTTCTGCAAGATATTTTTGTAGTCATGGGGAAAAAAAGTGGGTGGTGGTGGTCTGAGAAATGTGCTTTTGGGTGGCCGGGCTGGAATGAGGAATGGGAATTGTATCACCTTTCACACAATTTCTTTAATGGGAAGCAAGAAGAGAAAAATAGCATTAGCGTTAGTGTTGGTCAGTAGTCTCAGTGTCTGAAGCAAAATGCACAATGAACAGGAGACTGCCTCATGATCCAACTCTACCCAGGCCCCTTGCCAAGAATAACTACAAAGTGGCGCGTCACATCAGCGAGGCCTTGTGAACCCTGTCTGACAACTTTGGAGTCCCAGCCAGGACTTGTAAAATGTCGTCTGTGAGCTAGGTGCCTCGATGTAGAGCTACAGGCAGACAATGGGTGCTGAAGAAAGAAAAATGAGTTCTTTTCAAGGACAAGCCTCTTAACACACTGCACAATCCCAAGTGCTCATGCTTGAACACATGTGCCTATGTGCATTTCAAAACAGATTCCATAGACTGTGCAGGATACATAACAGATACATATGTACATATAGCTATGTCTAGATCCATCCCCTCCCTCTGAATTTGAATTCAGGAGAGTGTTGTGTTGGGAAGCAAACACAGGAGCAATTGGAAGGAGAGAGGAAGGTGTGGAAATTCTGTAAATACCATGTACTCATGTTTGAAATTCTTAAAACCTCAAATTTTAAAAGCATCACTTTGAATAGGGGACTACGTTTCCAATAGAGAAAGTTCAGTTTAGAATGAGGCATGGACTCAGTTCCCTTCAGACAACTTCGAAAAGAAAGCTTTGACAAATTCTGGAAAAGAGAGACCCGTTATTTAAAACTGATTTCTTTTTAAAGAAGTGGAGCAGAGATCAGTGCTGTTACGTCACCCATTATCCGGGGAATGTCTGTCAGTTGGAAGCAGCTAGTGAGGTAAACGCTCCTTGATCCTAAAGTTCTGATTGCCCATCCTGGCACTTTGGGAGCTTTGTCTTCATTCGACTTTGGGGTGGAATAAAGAACTTCTGGATTTGTTTTAATCCACTATACAAAATTGGCAACTCATAGCAGTCTGTTTATCCATCCACTTAAGTGTTATAACAGGATTAGCTCCTGGCTTCTGTCCTTTCAATTAAATGCCACCAGGAGACTCTTTTGTGACCAGAATGTTGGCTTCTCTCATGGGAGCAAAGCAATGGAATGCAATAAAATGTCACTTTTCCTGATCCCCCCAATCTTTCTAGTACATTTATATTCCTTATCTAACTCAGAGGCATGCTGGGAAATTTAACTAAATCTTAGAGGCAAGTGTGCTGGAAATCCTTAAGACTGGAGTAGTAGCAGGGAGTAATTTCTCATCCAGGATAAGCTCCAGTAATCAGCTTTTTCAGCCCCGACTCAACCCTTAATAAAAAGAACGAGTGTTCTGGATAAAGTCTCTTTTCATGCTCAAGGGACTTACAACCCTGTCTCTATAACTTCTTGCTACTCAAGACATTGAGCCTCTTATTGGCAGCCTGTATAATGCTTACTGATGCAAGGATGCAGGCTTTCAAAGTTTGCATAAGTACATTTGTTCATGGACCCAAGTTTATGCAGACCATTACCATTATTATTTACCCACGATTAAGCAAAAAAAATAAAATAAAATAAAAAATAAAATAAATATATATATATATATATATATATATATATATATATATATA
>NW_026585644.1:44932250-45081281 GCF_907164565.1 Psammomys obesus
TATATATATATATATATATATATATATATATATATATATATATATTGCACACAAAAGATTTCACTCTCCGGAGACCTTCCTCCCACCAATTACTATGCTTCATCAGGCAGTTGCTTCTTTTTCACACAGTTCTCATCTCAAGTCTGCATAGCACCAAAGGAAAAACTTCATCAGTGGTTTTCAGCCCTCCTAATGCTTCCACTGTTTAATGCAATTCCTCATGTAGTGGGAATCCCTAACCATAAATTATTTCACTGCTATTTCATAGCTGTGATTTTGCTACTGTTATGACTTGTAGTGTAAACATCTGATATGTAGGATATCTGATATGTGACCTCCAGAGGAGTCAGGACCCACGGGTCAAGAACAGCTATTTTGGGGGTAAGTATAGGATCCAGTTGCCAAGAAGTTAAGAAAGAATCACCTATGTTCAGTCCTGCTTGGCAAAAGAAATAGTCATTTAAAAGGCACCCAAACATTGGCTGCAATGGGACCTTGACCTCTGACCTAGTTTGTGCCCCAAAGAGGCAGACATCTCGGTTCCCAGTAAGTCCTGGAGAACCTGGGCCTAGCCTTGTCATATCTGATATGTGCAGTGACACATTTATAAATGATAGCCTGTGATTTAGCCCAAATTCTACCATTTCTGTGAAGTTTCTTCCTATGAGATTTGGTTTCACTAGTTTTCCTTTTCATTCACCTTTTAAAAAAATGCAATGATTCATTGACAATTGTGCCAGAACTGAAGACAATTTAGGGCCTAAAGTGGTAGGGGCAGGACGATAAAACAACTGGTTCCCTTAGTTGGAACAAACAAACAAACCCAGAAAGCCTAAATATTTTTCTTTTAGTCCTAACAGGAGGAAAAAAACTTGGAAGTGGAGAGATGGATGGGAACGTTAGTGTCCTGATGATTCTGTAACTTCTAGCGTCAGGCTTTTAGCATGTTAGCATGACAGTTTTTTATTCTAATTATATGCGTGTGTGTGTGTGTGTGTGTGTGTGTGTGTGTGTGTGTAACTGTTTCTGACAAATAGTAAAAACACCTGGATCTCTGCCAGGCAATGGCTTCTGAAAGAGTAACAGACCCAGACAGTTCAGTGGGAACCACTAAGAGATGTTTATCGAGAGCCTCCCAGTCAAACACACCTCCACACAAGCTCTTGGCTGCCAGTAAAGCTGAGGAAGACTTACAGATTCCCAACACATCTGTCTTTTCCCAACACAGCCCTTTCTGAGACAGCAAAAGGAAGAGAGCAAGGGCAGAGCTTGAGGAAAAGTGGGTGTCGCTTTTGCAAGTGACTGGCTTTCTAAATACCCAAAGGACGAGCTCACTGGCTGTTCTGTCATAAGCCAAATTTCCCCCTCTGGGAGAGCCTGAATGTGTCATACCCTCAGAGGCACTCCTGTATATGTCCCCTGAACATGGAATAGACTTTCAAGGAGGAAAGCTTTGTGAACGGTGCCTGAGACCAGGCAGAGAAATAGGAATGGGCAGTGGTTTGGCACATGTATCTACCACCACCACCCTTTTATTTCCAGTCTGGAAAAACCGAACCATATAGACACTCAGCAGGGACTTAGGCTGAGTTCATGGAAACAAGGCTTGAAATTAGGACTGCAGGTCTAGTGGTTGAGAAGGGAGGCAGTAGTCTGGGGTGTATTACATAAAATAATTCTGCAAATAGAGCCTACTATTTTTAAGTGGTCAGTTGGTAAAGCATATTTATGATCTGTGAAAAGTTTTACTGTTTCCATTTATTCAGAATCTATACAATATACAGTGCATGTATATACACACATTGTGTGTGTGTGTGTGTGTGTGTGTGTGTGTATATATATATATATATATATATATATATATATATATATATATTATCCTACATTTCTATTGCTTGTCCTTGTCTGAAATGTCTTGGTGTAGTTTGCTGGCTCCATCTCATTTCCTGTGGAATTAGGGTTGCATATGTCTTGCAAACGGTTGCTCACTAAGGGAAAGTGCTCGATTACACAGGTGAGATATGGCAGGTATTGACTACATTTTCAAGAGTAAAAGGGCTGGTCTTTTTACCTAGGAATGAGTAAGATTCGTTCCTGTTCTTATGACTTATAATCTGGGTGTCCTAGCTAGTTTTATGTCAACTTGACACAAGTTAGGGTCTACTGAAAGGAGGAAACAGGAACCGAGAGACTGCCTCTATAAGATCCAGCTGTTGCGTGTTTCTTAATTAGCGATTGATGGGGGAGGGCCAAGTCCACTGTCAGTCATGCTATCCCTGGGCTAATGGTCCTGGGTTCTACGAGGAAGCAGTCTGAGAAAGCCATGTAGAACAAGCCAGTAAGCGGCACCCCTCCATGGCCTCTGCATCAGCTCCTGCCTCCAGGTTCCTGGTTCCTGCCCTCTTTCATTTCCTGTCCTGACTTCTTCAGTGATGAAAAGTGCTGTGAAAGTGTAAGCCCAACAAAGCCTTTCCTTCCCAAGTTGCATTGGCCATGGTGTTTCATCACAGCAATGGAAACCCTAACTAAGACCTTGAGTAAGTCTGGGATATCTCCTCTCCTTGCTCTCATGTATTTGATGTTCTAGGTTTCTAACCTGAGAATGACAGCATTAGCAACATGCTTAAAAGCCATTGTGGAGGCGACAGACTACAACTTCTCACAAACTCTTGTTTGAAAAATTGTAAAACAGACTCCAAAACACAGAGATGGCATCATTTCTTCTTTGATAGACATTTACTAGTGCATTGGGAACAAGACTGTGGGTTGATCATCACAATTACATTTATAGATGAGATAATACAAACTTAACTAGTTCACAGCTTTTTGAGACTTGATATGACCTGGAAGTTGGGTTGACACCAAGTCCTATAGGTAGATTTTCTACTAGAAACACATATATACATATATATGTATATATTTACATATGTATGCACACACATACACTAGATACTAGTATACATATAACATATATCTAATAGATATATTAGATACTAGAAACTCTATTTAACCAAAGCTCTATGAAAGTTTTTAGTTGTATAAAAGAGCCTAGTATCATGGACACGAGGCTAGGTTGGCAAAGCCAACGTTTTCATAGAATTTTGTTTGTTTGTTTGTTTGTTTGTTTTTAAAGCATATGCCCTGTTTCTTTACATTTTCTCCCTCAATATGAAATTTTATAACAATTGTTTGAAGCATTAACTTTTATTTATATTAGTGTACTCATGATGATGTGATTCATCCTGTTCTAGGTAATGGCACCAGAAGAATGTGGTTGTTAGCCAGACAGGGTGAAGATAGCAGTGCTTACCCAAGGGATAATTTGACTTTTCTTCTGATCCTCCTGTGCCAAGTTAAATAATTACTCTCTTGGTTAAAACAAACTGAAAGAAATTTCGCTTACAATGTAAGGACACTTGCAGTGCTTTTGGTTTCACTCATTTCTCTTCACAGGACTGGGATAATGTGGGTTTTCACAACATAATTACTTATTCACCCAATTAATTGAAATAGAAATGAAAATCTATTACACTGGTCCCTGAGAATCAAAACAACACAGAAAGAACAGAGCTGGGGTTGTAGGTCTTCAGGAGACCTCTGCTAAAACGATGTTGATGATAATGCTGCTGCTGCTAATTATAATAATAATCATAATCATAACCATAGTAATAATATTAAGACATTTAAAAATAGAAAAGTTGTTTTGTATTGAAAACACTATTACGAATGAGATTTTACTTTTAATTTCAGTGTTTATTTAGAGAACATTTTACTGAAGTTCTTTATGTGATCTTATGAGCAGAAATGTCAAAATTGTGTTTGAAACATGGATTATACTGAATACAACCCACAAAAGGAAAATGTTTGAAGCAGGAGTTCCTCCTAAAAACCAGAGAGCAGAAGTCTGGGCTGAGTCTCAGGCTATTTACTCCCTGGTACGCAATGCCTAGAACAAACAGTTCCCAGCACCCCATGGACACAACTCAACATGAGACATCTGTTCAAGGATGCTGCCTTGTACAGATCCCATAAATGGTTATTTTTCACTCATGTTTTCCAACCACAGATTATCTTTCAAGTGTCTTCATTCCATGGAGAGTTCCAGCTTACGGGAAGATATGTTGAGATCTTATTATATTAAGATATATTATTCCCTCTGCCAAGGGACTAATAGGCCACATAAGCATCTACCTCATAAAAGAGATTTAAAAAAAATAGAACTCATTAAATAAGGTTACACTAAGTTCTAAATTGTGTTTGCCTAGTATAAACTAGTAAAAATTGTGTAAGGTTTGTCATGTAACCAGTTGGGTCAGCAAATATTTACCAAGCTATCCTAACTTGACACAAAGAATGCTATGCAATGTGAAAACTAGCTGCCTAGACAAGAGAAACACAAATACAATAGTTACAGGGGAGCCAGAGCCAAGTTTTGGTAGAACTTCAGTGGCTAGTTCATATAACAGCTTGGTTGTGTTTAAAAAAATGATCAGGCAGCAGTAGGTGCACGTTCTCAGAGGCATAATGGAAGCTGGGCACCAGAGGAGAGTACGAGTACTGGTCCCAAAACCTGCAGTGATGAAGACAAAGTCATGATGTTTTTTGTTGATCTACAAGGTACAATATCATGAAGGGCAGATACACACCTGTCCAAAAGCTTCCTGCCGAAGGTAATCCTACGGCTGACTGGGAAATGGGCGTGTGTCTTTATATTCGGGGAGAAGGGGAATTCTTAGCTTCCGTGTACTACCGTGTGAGGATGGAGCTATAAAACATAAACCAACGTACTTGGGAAGGAGAAGGATGGCAAATGGGGAAGGGTGCTCTTCAGGCAATGATACTAAGCTTCATCGTGTCAGTGGGAGAAACGCAATGTCATCTCTCCTCCCACTTGAACTCACTGTGAGACTCTAAGCCAGTCTACATAAATACAGAGTAGTACAATGGTAAAAAGCCAATTATTTCAGGAGGCTGCTAGACTATGGGTTCAGTAGGAATCTCTGTCATTTTCTACCGCTGGTAGCTTTAGGCAAATCCATTTACTTTAGGACTCTGACTGCAGTGTGTTCATTTCCTGTAGCTCCAGAGGGCAGAGAAGAATGGTAATGGAAGTTTCCCTAAGCTTTGGGCTCAGCCCTGACATCCCTCTCCATCATGAAGCCTCACATCTAATCTGGGTTTCTACAGGGATTCTGGGAATGTAAAGGTCATTTACAAGGCTGTGAGACTTCAATGGTGGTAGCCTGGAGCAGCGTGAAAAAAGTGAAAAGAGGTACATTTTAGTGCCAAAGCACTTTTTGCTCTTCTGGCTTATAAAGGGTTTCTGCTTACTCCTTCTGCTGCCCTCAGCTGAGCTGCTCCCCCCTAACTCCCTGCAGATACTGCAAACCATATGGGATGCTTCAGGCAAGACACTTTGTTTTGGTAATAAACTTGCCTTCAGGTTGGATTCATGATAGCTTGTTCAAGAATTTCCACCCAAAAAATCAAATAAGCAGCTTTCAGAAAAATTGCTCCCAGGTCTTCCCCACAGAAATGAACAAATTAGCAAAAGATTATTTAAAAGCTCAGATTGGCAGGCAAGGTTGGAGGAAGTAGGGCATAGAAGAAATGTGTGTGGGTATCATTTGGAAGTATGGAGAAGTGCTGTAGAGGAATAAGAGTTCTTCAGTTGTCAGGTAGGGATGACACAGGCAGCTTGGTGGAAATGTGCGGGAGGGAGAAAGGCTGCTGCTGATGCAGTCTCAAGCTCATCAGCTGGATGATGGATGGATGGATGGATGGATGGAGAGAAACATATGTCAAGAAAGCCATATCTGCTTCCTCCTTCTGGCCTGCACAGTGTCCAGACCTCAGCCCAGTGAATGAGTGGGCCATTGAGAGCTGCCTTAAATTTTTTTTTCTTTGTTTCTCTCTTAGTCTAGCAGTTTTAGGCAAATCTACATCCCTCATTTGACCTTTCTACATCTTCAGTTCTCACAAAGGTTTCAGACATTATGATATTTTAAACTGTGCTCTTTGACAAATGCTTCTTCCTCTTCTACAGATAGGGAAAGTACATGAAGTGTCAGGAAAAAAAAAGCATAGTAAAATCATGGCTAGATTTATAATGTTGCACATTTTAAATTGTGCACATGAGTCTGTTGGATATTCCAAGTGAATTACAACTAAGAAAAACTGAAAAAAAAAGCAAAACAAAACACCTTTTTCTTTGTTGTAGATAGGAAAATAGAATATTTTTCTTGTCACATGTAATTGTATGGGCTAGGCCAAGAGGTTTTCAAGAACTCTAAAAACATCCCATTACTATAGCTAATGATGGGTATTAATAACTTCTCTTTCTTAGTAGATCCTATAAATATAAATTCAGTCACATAATATAAAATAAATATGTTATAAATATAAAATGTCTGTGTAGATACTTTATTTCACATGGGTGTCTGTCTTTATTTTGATTCATGCCAGTTTAAAAAAATTCAGAAATGTTTCAGTCAGTTTGGTTAGACTGTGATTTACTGCTTTGGCAAATTTGCTGAGAAGGGTCTAACTAGAGCTTTCCTCTGTGGCATACTACCTTTCTGGCTTATCGGTTGGCATACTCTCTAGATGTAAAACTCAACACAATCGATAGTAGACCATACTGGCATCAATTAAACATCAGGACTAGAATTCACAGTAAATGTCCAACAGTATAAATTTCAGTTTCACTTGTGAAAGAGCTAGAAAAAAGCCATTTTCAGTCTTTTTGTTTGTTTGTTTTTAAGACAAGGTCTCTCTCTATAGCTCTAGCTGTCCTGGGATCACTCTATAGAAGAGGTGGGCCTCAAAGTCATAGATCTGCCTACCTCTGTCTCCCAAGTGCTGGGATTAAAGGCATGTTCTGTCACTGCCTGGCTACTTTCCCTCATTTTATAACTAGTCTTTCAATGACTGTCCTCCTCAACCATGAAGAAGTCCTGTGTTCTTGCGTATTAGAGATGTTTTCCTTTCGTGATGTCCCCTTCTACAAGGAGATTCAGCAGAGTGGTAAAGTACTTTACTGGGATATAGTGGGTTTAATGCCCAACAATGAAAAAAAAGGCATTTTCTTAAAATCGTCAGCCCCAAATGCCAAGCCATAGATGGAAGGTGTGTCCAGTATACTTCAGGACTTTGTGAAAGGCATTTGTACTCTTCTGTGGTATTCCCGCTAAGTTTCTGTGTTCAATAAAGTTCAAAAGATAAAAAGAAAGCCAAGCCAAAACACCATATGGAAGAAGCAATCCGAGCTCTTTCGTTGCTTTCTTGATAAAATGCATGGCTCCCCTGTCATGGCATGATGGTGTCTAGTTTGCACATAAGCCAGGCCAGTAGCTTTTCCCAGAGGCCAGGGCTTATGGAAGGAGGAGTACACTTTCTAAGTGGCATATGGGCGACGGGCTTCATATTTATTTCTGCTCACTTGACCTTCTGTGAAAAAATACTGCTTCAGTTATCCCTAAAGGAGTACATGTTCTCAGATTTTGAAAGACTGTCTTTTCAGGACCCTCTCTAAAAGCTCCTAAGTTTTCACGAAGATGCCTTATATCCATTGGGATTGCTAAGTTAACAAAAACTTTAAAAACCATATTTCAGTAAAAGCTCTAATAATTAAACTTCATTTTTACTGTAAGACTGAAGCCACCTCAGTCACAATATCCCAATTACAGGAAAAGTCACTTTCTCTTCCTATGCCACCTACAAGGTCATTTAAAAATTCTTTAATATAGCAAACGGTTAAAAATATCTTATGAAGGTGTCAGAGATCAAATATCACATTCACTTCTACCTCCATATGGTTAGTTATCTAATTATTTTATTTTAATTTTTATATTTATGTGGTGACTTGAACAGAAACTGCATAAGAAATTTCATATGTAGTTAGGTAGAAAAAAAAAATTAAAACTGGCTGGAGGCAGAACTTAGCTCTGAGACCGACATGTAGAGCTTCCCTTTTCGGTAACCTGGGTTCTGGCCTTAAGGCATCAACAAAAGAAAATGCATGTTTTCAGAACTTTCTTTTTCTTGCTTCTGATGCTAAACATACTGTAGGAGCCTTTGAATGCTTACTGCTGACAGGTCAGATTGAGCCATCCTCAAACGATCAGGGATTCTCACATGGAAGAAAGCTAGACTTAAGGGATGCTTAAAAAAAAAAAAAGAAACAAAGCAATCTTAAGCTCCCTATTTTAGAGAACTTCTTGGTCCCTTGCTGTAATCTACATGGGTATCCATCTTGGACACAAATCTGTAACAGAAAGTCTTGTTTCTGAACATTGTGCATTGTGGTTTGAAGACCTAATACAGAGAACTTACGCCCTGAGGAGTGATGGTGATGTTTTCAATCAATAAACCCTTGTAAGCCTTCTGTAAATTGACTTCAGAAAACAAGGGCTTGCTTCTCAGAACACCACTGTACTTTCTGATTGGTCTTTTGATAAGTCCAGGGGAGCAAAGGGTTGTACAACCAGGAGATTTATGACTTGGAATAGTACCAGTGGGGAATAGAACACTGCTCTATCATTTTGCTGATTATCTCAGAAGACGCTGTGAGAAGAGCATCTAGTTTGATGTCTGGGAGCTTTAAGGTAGAATAGGGAAGAGGCACTGGGAGTTATTCTCAACTGAGTTCCGAGTCACCTTCTGGTCCATTTTCCTCTAGTATCCCACTGTCTTTCCTTTAACAGTGGTTCTTAACTTATGGGTCACAGTCCCTACGAAGGTCACATATCAGACATCCTGTATGTCTGATATTTGCATTATACTTCATAACAGCGGCAAAACTACAGTTGTAAAGTAACAATGAAAATACTTCATGTTTGGGGGTCACCACAGCAAGAGGAACTTTATCAAAGGGTCACAGCATGACGAGGTTTGGTAACCACTGGTTTCAGTGGATCATTTGTCTCTAATTCATTTCTTTTTTTTGTCACAAACTTTTTGCACATTCTGGTTCTTCTAATTGGAAAGATTTTCCTCCACTGTTAAATCGGAGCCTCTACCCCACCCAATCTTTTATTGAGGACTCGTTGTTTGTAATATTTTCTCCTAATCTGCGTTTATATTTTAAAATGTATTTGTTCCCTTTCGCATTTCTATGAATCCTACCAGCTTGAAAGTCCTGCAAAGCCAGGTAATATGTGTGCTAACATTATGAAGGCCAACGGAAAACCTCTATGAAAAGTGTTAAAATGTGTGGTATAAATGAATGCATGGGGACTTTGACATAAAACTGATCACTAATTCTAAATTTTAAATAAAACAGAGCTGGTTTTGCTATGTTCTATTGAAAATGCCTTGATATCCTGAGTGAGGTATCCCATAACCAGAAACTCACACACATGGTATATACTCACTTATAAGCAGACATTAGCCATATAATACAGGATAACTATACTAAAACCCACAGACCTAAAGAAGCTAAATAATAAGGAGGACCCTAGGGGGCGATGCTTAATTCTCTTTTAGAAAGACAAATAGAATAGACACCGGAAGCAGTGGAAGAAAAGGAGCAGGATGGGAGCCTACCAAAGATGTCCTCAAAGACTCCACACAGCAGCGGATCAAAGTAGATGCTAAGGTTCATAGCCAAACTTTGGTCAGAGTATGGGGAGTCTTAGGGAAGAGTTGGGGGTAGAAGGACCTGGAGGAGACACGAGCTCCACAAGCAGCCCAATAAAGCCAACAAACATGGGCCCAGGGGGTCTTGCAGAGACTGATGCTCCAATTAAGGACCAAGCATGGAAAGGACCTAGACACCCTGCTCAGACATAGCTGATAGGCAGATCAGTCTTCATGTGGGTACTCTAGTAAGGGGAACAGGGCTTATCTCTGACATGGACTCTGTTACCTGCTCTTTAATTTTGGAATTTTAGAGTTTGTACATGAATTGTGGAATTTTTATCATTCATAATTTTAAGTCCATTTTTTCTTAATAATGTGTATCCTCTAGGTTATATTTAAACATTACTACCCTCCCTTAATATAAGGGTCATTATAATAGCCACCCTTATATGGCTTTGTAAATACAAGAAAAATCACAGCACTGATGTGAAGTGAAGGCAGGAAAAGCAATTCTATTAAGCTTTTGACCTAGTTTCTTGTACTTCCTTCAAGACAATCGAGAAGCTCTCAATTGAGTATAATTTGCCAGTGATTGCTCCATTGTGAACCACTCAGAGGAATATGGATGGGGTAGGTTTCACACACTTCTCTATGGTACATTCATTTACATATTATTCTGCCTTCTAAAGATAAAAAGACCCAACCCAATACTACTGAATCAGTTGTGAAACAGAATCCAGACATCATTTCAAAAGTGATATTAATTGGTATGGAGGTCAAGTCATCGTCAATGATAAGATGAAGGTTTATGTGGCAAGGTTAGCACAATGCCTGGTAAAATCTAGGATCATAGGTGCCTAGATTTCACTAAGAGCATTGGGCTCAAAAGGAATTTAAAACCAAGTTCCTAATCTTTACTGTGTATGTGTGTGTGTGTGTGTGTGTGTGTGTGTGTGTGTGTGTTTGTAGATGTTGTAAAGCTGAAAAAATTTGAAGAGACCAAGAAAGAGTAAAAATGCACGATGAGAAAAAAAAGGAGATGAGCAAAGGGACACAATGCAAATGAAAGAGAAAAAAAAAGATTGCGGGGAGTGGAGATTACAAAGAAGGATCAGGAGAAGTAAGCAGTAGAGGAATGGTTTTAAGATAGGATCTCTCTACATAGCCTCGGCTGTCCTGGAACTCAGGGTATGGACCAAGCTGGCCTTGAACTCAGAGACATCAGCAGTGCTTCTGCTTCCCAAATGCTGGGAATTAAGGCATGTGGCACCATGCCAAGTAGAAAACAAGACTATATAATAAATATACTTTGTTCAAGAATGTCATAATGACAACTAATATTTTATGCTAATTTGGAAAAGAATAAATGATTTAAAAGACAATTGGTAAAACAATGAACATGGTGGCAATAACAGCAATGCCTGTATACACACTTGTGAATGTATAACACCTAACCCAACTAATGATAACTTTTATTTCCAAGCAGAAATTTGAAGTGGATTTTTTCCCTTTCTCCTTTCAAATGTCTCAATGTTGTGAACTTTTTATTTTTACGAGACAAAGATGTTATATTTTCTCATGTTCAATGCATTCCCACCATCACCCTGCCAACAACAACGCAAAGATGGCACTTGTTTTTGTTCCTTAATAATAACATTGATATGATTAAAATAATCCATTCTTGAATGCAGGATTCACATTTACATATAATCTCTATTAGTACATGTAAAGTCCTAAGTGAATGACTTCTAGGAAAATATTATTGTTCGTTAAGAACTGTCCTCACCTATCTTTAGATACACAGCATGGTATGAGAGAGAAATGACACCAAGTAATCCACGAATATAAAAATTATTTCACACATAGTGAATTTAAAAAGAATATACTAAATGCAAAAGTCATTATGGAGTTGTCATGATTTAGGATGCTCTGCAGTCATTAAAAAATGATGCATGTATTTTTAAAAATATGTCCCTATAAATAGTACTGCAATGAGAAAATTCTTTGTGATGATACTCATTTCGATTACTTATTTAGTATTGTGTCATAAAGCTGTCTCTGTGATCAATGGTAAGGGCAGCCTTAGAACCCACTAGAAAATTTTGATTATAAGAATGAAATATAGACCAGAAATGCAGTGAATCATGAAATATTGATGCTAGATTTTATTAAGTCCCACATAGTGATGATGTGATAAAAATTACCAGTCTTATAAATTAAATATAATTTGATAGCTCTCTTCTAATGCAAGCATTTTGGTCTTAGCTCCTCTACAAGCTATTTGCACATAGAATCCATTAAATCTTGGGATAGCTTTCATTAAGTCATAAAGCAGAATTTTTTTTTAGTACTACTTTTCAAAAAAGCTCACTGTTGTGAGCAGGAAGTAGAAGGAAAAAGCCTGAGGAAACAAAGGTACTGGTGGTAAGGGGGAGGCAATGCTAGTTCTCAGGAACCATCTTGAGAACTGTACTTTCCTGGTTCTTGGCTAGGGAAGCTCAAATGTTATTCTGTTTTGTCAAGAAAAAGGATAGGCCTTCATCAACCTCCATCTGCTCCCCTTGGTCCATCTAGTCAGATCTGATAATCATCACCATGTATCTCTACTTCCTATGTGGCAACATAAAATATTAAGTGATTCTAGGAAGAAAAATGTTTCAGGTTATTTCTTTCTTAAGTAAAAATTGCCAAGGGCAGAGAGAGCAGGACTGGCTGTCACAGATTCTTGCAATGACATCTCCTTGTTCAGAGATATGCAATATGCAAAGAATGATGGCCAACTCCTGAGGTGACGTGGGAGTACTTAATGAGAAGGGGGGAAACACAAACCCAATAGTCTTTCTTTGAGCATCTTGTATGAGGACCTTAGAGTTTATTTGAGACATCTCGAAGACTTGTAGTTAAAATAAACTTTTACTTCCTCATAAGACTTTGGGGAAGATTTTCCTCTTTTAATCCATTTACTACTTGGTAGATTCTTTCAACTCTCCATTAGCTATGTGTCTTTTAGTAAGTGGGCCAGATGTTAAATCAGGTATTTTCTAGACACTAAAACATGCCAAGGAGTGAGAACTCTAGGAGAAGTCAATGTGTACTTAAGACATCTATTATTTCTTCGGTCAGTGTGTTCAGATAATACGTGACATATAAAAATTTATTCTATAATGCATAAAATTCAAATATTTGCTTTAAGATAATAAGGGAAGGCCAAAATCCGCTTCCATACAGAATGCTAAAAAGGTTTGAGGAAGTGTGGTGAGTCACAGGGAACTGGGTAAAACTGAACTAACTCACGCCAAAACTTTCACTTTTTCCCTTTGTAGAATGATTTTCCTGAATCTTAACTCCCTTTTTACAGAACAAGACAACAAAAGCAAGTCCCATAGTCACGAAGGTAGTTGACAAAGCAAGAGATGGACAAACCAGCAACTCACAGTTTTCCGTTGCTCTGGAAACTCCCTTTAGGCCAGGCTGACATCAACATATCTGGAGTGATTGTCACTTAACAGAATTATGGTCCTCCTGTCCTTGGCCTCTAACATTGCTGTCAGGGTTGTTAACTTCATGTTTTTATAAGACAAAAAAAAAAAAAAATTGGGAGGGGGGGTTCAAGACAGGGCTTCTCTATGTATCCTTAGCTGTCCTAGACTTGCATGTTAGACCAAGTTGGCCTGGAACTCACAGAGATCACCCTGCCTCTGCTTCCCTAAATGCTGGGAAGGCTAGCAAGGCAAAGTTTTGAAATTATAAAATTGCAATGAAAATTTTTCTCAAATGTTCAATGAACTGAAGGCACTTGAGGCCTATGGTATTCCCTTTGGCACTGCTAGAAACTACAGTGGCAGACATAGAGATAGGGAGTGAATTTTATGAAGGCCGACATCATATTCTGCTCACTTCTAGATCTCCATGTTCAGAGCATAGCACGCAAACACATGCTTGATAACTGTCTGAGGATGTGAAGAAAGGTGATTTGCAACCCAAGCTATGATCATTTCTTTCTGTAGAGCTTAGATCACATGTCCTAGTCTCTAAGAAACTGAGTTCTAAATCTGAACAAATGGCACTAAGAATTTGCAGGTTCTCTTTTGCTTATCAAGACATACCTAGGTTGACCTCTTTGCCTTCTGTCAAAGTGAGATAGCTTCCTAACTCTATGTAGTTCTCCGAAAGAAATTTAATAGAGACTTTTCAACCTGTCCATATCTCCCGAGACTATGTTATTAAATCAGAGATTTGTGTCTATCTCTGTAAAACAAGTTTTTAATCATATATCTAAAGACTTAATCTTCTTGATACCAATGATCTGTAAGTTTAGAAAACAATTTTTTCTCTAGCTGTTTAACATATCCGAATATAAACTCAGAAACCCCAAACCACCGCTGAGCAAGAATGCTGATCATAGCATCTGTGGACCAACAATTTCAAGGGATGAATGTATCTTTAATGACTCTTGCCCATTCCAAGATGAGGGGTTCAGGTTTTCAAATGGTAAGCTGAATGATTTTGTCTTCAACTAAGAAAAGTATGTATCATTTAAGTGTGAGTTTCATGGGGACTTAGGTATTTCTGAAACACATATTCTAAAAAAGCTACAGTGTCTCTCTAGCTACAGAGGCTAATCCATGTGCGGGTGACAGAAATGGGGCAAGCTCATCAAACAGGATGTGGCTACTTTGTCTAGTAGATTACTCCTTCTGTCCACTGTCCTATTGGGAATCACACTGACCGACTGACTGTTTTCTTCTCAGAAATAGATTTCGTCAAAGGCCTGGAAAACTGGATATATATATATATATATATATATATATATATATATATATCTCCAGCTTCACCTTAATGGAGTTTAATAAAGAAAGTCCTTCTGTTTTTATATAAAAAGAATACTTTGCTTATCTCTGTAATCCATGGGGTGGCACATATAATGGATACATGGAATTATACTTCTAGGAAGAAAATATAATAAACATTCGCCATCATTTGTTGTCCCTTCCAGATAACAAATTACAGTAATCTTTTTAAAATTAGTTCTCAATTAATACTGTCATTACTATTTTTGAAAAAAAAAATAGGAGGTGATTTCAACATTTTGCTCAACATTTGCTAACTTGTCAGCCAGTAAGAATGTATGCATGCCAGGGAGCTGTTTTAAGGATGGCATGAGAAATGAAACAATGAAGATGAAAACTGCCAAGATTTGTGCAAACTTGAAATACAGCATTGTAGTATTATTTGTGGTGAATCAGACAGACCAGTGTTGATTTCGAAATTTGAAATGCTTCTCTAGTATACCCAGAGTGTCCACAGCAGGCAGGAGTTAAGTTTAGTCCATGTTGCTTACTAGAATTCCAAACTGAAAGGTTTCTGTGCTTGAACACTTGTGTTCCAGCTGGAGACACTGCTCTATGGAACTGTGGGATTTTAAGAGGTGGGGCCTAGCTACAGGAAATGACAAGCTGGAGGATGGGTCTTGAGAGTAATAGCCCAGCCCTGCTTCTGGCAGAGCTCTTTCTTTCTCTCTTTCTCTCTCTCTGCTTTGTGATCTACTGAAAGGTAAACAGCCTCACCGAAATCTCCTACTGCCAGGGACTGAGTCCCTCCATGCCTTTCCTGCTAGGACATTGCTATTCCTTCTGAATTGTGACCTATATAAAGCTTTCATCCCCTTAAACTACTTGTGTTATTTTGACTTCCTGACCTTCAACCTTGTTTCTATTCCTTCTCTTCAATTCTGCTGGCCACAAATAGGTAGCAAAGGAAATGGCAATGAACTTGAATCCAGTTGGAGAATAACAGGAGACTACCCCCAAATGAGCAAAACACAGTGTCCCAGAAGCCCAGTTAAGCAGGGCTATAACTTGCACATCTCACCAAGTGACCCGGACTTGAGGCTGGTGAGTAGTGCACGCCCCTCTTCTGTAGGTGAGGAGCCCTGTGAGATTGTTGTGCTGCCCCCAACAGCAAATGTCTCTGTAGCTCCTTGTCACAAACAATTTGTTTCTACCCTCTTCTACCATCAGGAGTCTGGGGAAGATGTCCACACTCATTAGCCAGGAAAGGAGTTGATTGCCTAAGTGTTTTGCCCTCTTTCTTCCAAGGAGAAAAACTCATTAAAGGCACAGTGATCTAAAGCGTGTGTGTTTGTGTGTTTGGTGTGTGTGTGTGTGTGTGTGTGTGTCTGTATTTTCTTGTTTTCCCCATTCTCTAATAGGAACTATGGATAAGTGTTAGAGTCATTCACCTTGAATTAACAGGATCCTACAGGGCTTGCTAATTCCCTTATGACTCTTGGGCAAGGCATGGCAAAAGTAAAGGTACTGTAAGAATATGATACGTAACTGGTTCCCTTCCTTTTGCCTCTTGCTTATGATCTCCTTTTCCTTTAATTGCTGCAAATCCCACTCTGACAGCTTTCTATCAACATCCCACGAAGCACAAATGCAGCAGGTTGAAGAGAGTCTTATAATGCCTGGCCCATATTTTGTAGCCACAAGATTGAGTAACTTGCCAAGGAACAGACCTTGACCCATAGTACCCAGTTTCTCGCAATGTTGATACAATCCTGGATAAAACATCAAAAGCTTCTCCCTGTGGATCCCTAAGAACCCTGATTTTTAAGCACACAGAAGAAGACAGGAAAATCCCAAGAGGTTCCTGGCATTGAATCAGACCAAATAAGCAAGGTCTAGGCCTCGCAACAGACCATGTCCCAAAAAGAAAAAGTATTCTTGATGTTGACTTATGCTCTTCTCATACACACACACACACACACACACACACACACACACACACACACACACACAGTAAAGATCAGGACCTTGGTTTTAAATTAGCAAAGTGCTTTCAGTGAAATCTAGATACTTATGATCCCCTGGTCCAAGCCAGGCATTGTGCTACATGCCACCTCATTTTAACCTCATTATTGATATCACATTCAAGTTGAAAATGAGGAAACAGATCTGTCTGGGTTCGGCAAACAGGACGGACATTGGAAGAAGGACAAAACAGGAAAAAGGACAGAAGCCTACTACGGAGATCCTCTGAAAGACTCTAACCAGCATTGTATAAAAGCAGATAATGAGACTCATAGCCAAACTTTGGGCAGAGTGCAGGAAATCTTAGGAAAGAAGGGGAGATAGTAAGACCTGGAGAGGACAGGAGCCCCACAAACATAGCAGCAGAATCAAAATATCTGGGCACAGGGGTCTTTTCTGAGACTGATACTCCAACCATAAACCATTCATGGATATAACCCTGCTCAGATATAGCCTATGACAGCTCAGTATCCAAGTGGGTACCCTAGTAAGGGGAACAGGGACTGTCTCTGACCTGAACTCAGTGGCTAGCTCTTTGACCACCTCCCCTGGATGGGTGAGCAGCCTTGCCAGGCCACAGAGGAGGAACATGCAGCCAGTTCGGATGAGACTGGATAAGCTAGGGTTAATGGGAAAGGGAGGAAGATCTCCCCTATCAATGGACTTGGAGAGGAACATGGGAGGAGATGAAGGACTGAGGGTGAGATTGGGAGGGGAGGAGGAAGGGGGCTACAGGTGGGATACAAAGTGAAGAAACTGTAATTAATATAAAAAATAAAAATTTAATTAAAAAATGAGGAAACAGGCTCAGAGCAGTCACATAGTTAACATAGCATCACTTTACTAGAATATTGTAGAGCTTATTGTAAATTCTACAGTATAGACATACATTGTCTCTTTGCTTCCTAGGCTGACCGATCATAACAATATGGCTTCTTTCTTTCTTTCTTTCTTTCTTTCTTTCTTTCTTTCTTTCTTTCTTTCTTTCTTCCTTCCTTCCTTCCTTCCTTCCTTCCTTCCTTCCTTCCTTCCTTCCTTTCTTTCTTTCTTTCTTTCTTTCTTTCTTTCTTTCTTTCTTTTTCTTCTCTTTGAAAGGAGACAGGCAGGACAGCCTACAATACATTTTAATTTCAACTGATGTTCAAATTATGCTTATGGAAAATGGCATTATATACAATTTGATGTATGTATATAACATATACATACTTTAGACTTTGAGTCTAGAAGTAATCTGCATTTTAAATGTAGATTCAAAGTCTGAGCTACAGCCCTACAACATTTTAATTATAATGCCTTGAACTTGAGCTCAAGGCCAAGGGGTAGAGTCTTTCTGTTCTTGAGCATTGAAAAGGAAAGCTCTCCAGAGTTCAAGAGTTGGCACTTTCTCCTCAGAGAGAGCTGGGCGACACTGCAGTCCTCAGTCCAGTTACAATGGTATTTAGTCTTAATTTTACCTGGTAGCGAATCCCTTTGCTAATGATCTTAACTAACATATAAATGGCAAATGCTTAAGAAAAAGCTTAACTAGACATAAACATGAAAGGAATGGGGTAAAAAATAAAAACCTAACACATATTTTCATACTGGTAAGTAAAGGAGACTCAGTTCAAACTCAGGAAAAATGCATATATAGTAATCTTTCAAAGCATGGAGAACCAGAATAATGTGGTTGAGCCTGACAATTTTGTGGGAACAAGGAGTCAGAGGGGGAAGGAACCTCACAGGCCTGGTAATCAGGTGGCCTAGCTCTGCTTCCTAAGGTGTGAGCTAGTGAACAGTGCCAAGATCTGAGCTAATAACAACAGTGAAAAAAGTAGTAAGGACTGCTTGGCTTGCTGAACTCTGCTCAGAATTTGCTCCGCTCTTTCTATTTCACTTAGGATTTAGAACAGTCTTATGAAGTTAGTATTATTTGTCTTTTTTCATGATGAAGAAACTGAAGGTGAGGGAATTTAGGTAACCCACCCAAAGTAACAATGTAGTTAATTTCCAACTCTGATATTGTGGTTTCATGTGTTGTGGGTTCCTGAAGATTATGGAGAGAAGGAAAGAATACATAGCATTGTGATGACTTGCAAAGCCTAGAACAATCTAGAATAAACACAACCCAGAAGCATAATTTGCTATAAAAACCATACCAAAGACTCACTGGAGCTTTTCCAGTGATTTAAGCAACTCGTCCTCTTCTTGGTGGCAGGAAAAAAAAAAAAAAAGTGTGAGTTTTCCAGTTCTGAGTTTTCTAGGCTACTCAGGTCCAAGTTAGACATATATAATTGCCATCACTAATTTGTGCAGAAAAAGGAAGGAAAGTTGTCCTAGAGTTTTATCCAGACAGTCTGGTCAGTTAACACTTCTCTATCATTCCTCAGAGTGAGTGAGATGGTCATGGTCATAGTTGTGGTCACTGACACAGTCATGGTGATGGTCACAGTCATGGACATGGTCATGATTATGGTCATAGTAAGGTTGTTGATAGAAGAGTTCATTAACTAAGAAAACTTGATTAAGTCTATAACTCCATATGAAATTATTTCATTGGTTTTAAATAAAAAAATATAACAAAGTACATTATTTCCATCCTTTAAAAGTCTGTCATGAATTATAAAAATGCTACAATATTCAAAGACATTGGCAGTTCTTTGACTACAGTCAAAGACTACAGTCAGAACTTGACACTAGAAAATCTGGAAACTGCTATTAGCCTGGCCCCTCAGACATTCCCTTCCATTTAGTATTATATCTGCCCCTTTGCACAGATTTTCAGTCCACTTGATCCTTCAAGGAGGAAATAAAGGGAATGTTGGAATAACAATCTTCAGTATCCAGATTCCAGACACAGCAGCCTGCTACAGACAGAATTCAAATCCAAAGCATTCCTGGAATCCCCATGTTAATTACCACATTATCAGGTCCTGGAAGGACTATGAGCTATTGAATAAGGATTCTGGGTAACTCGATTCTCCTAATGAACTGGAGCCACCCAGACAATGGAATGAAAAGGCCTTTAGCCAGTCTGGGCTGCTGCCTCTCACCCCCGCCGTCTCAGAGTCTTGGCTTCCCCTGGGCTTGGCACATGGCCTGTCCTTTCCCACTGTCAGCCTCTTTCTTAGTGCTTTTTGGCACAATCTTGTCCAGCATCTTTACTTGACCCCACATTGCCACTGCTTGCTCAGCATCTCACTGTCTTTGAATCTATTGCAAGTGCATTATTTGACCCATGCTGTCAATGGCCTTAAGGCCTCCAACAGGTTTCAGATGTTTCCTAGGCTGTGGCTACACTCACCAAAAGAACCCAGGCAGTGTCTTTTGGTTCACTGTTGCAAGGTGAATCTGGACCTCTGCAGCTGAGTAGCATAATCCCATCTAGCCTACGGTTGGATGATAAAAGTCTTTGGTCAGTGTCTCACAAATTACTGAACATCTAAATTCCTTGAAGGTCTTGGTAGAGTGACAGTTTATGATTTGGTACACCTGGGGTAGAGTTGGGAGTCCCTCATTTCTAATGACTTTCTAGGTGATAGTCCAGGGACTGCATTTGAGTAGTGCTTCTCTAGAGAAGAGGTTTATTCTTACCATCTTTGTACTCTGGCAATTTCACCCCAACTCTGCTGTCTCCTTGGGGAGCCCTTTTACTTATGAGGTAATGAAGACCCCATGATATCAAATATACCAAAAGCCTGAAGTTTGGGGCTGTTAGCATATAGGCACCCTGCCTCTAGTTTGCTTAGCAAACTGTGACATCATCAGCTGTCACCTGCCAGGGGCCTGGGGTAAAAAGACCCCCATCTCTTACTTCTCTTTCTCTTCTCTTGCCTTCTCTGCTTCTGTTTCTCTCTCCTTCCAGCCTTTCTAACTTTCCCTCTTGCCTCCCCACCATCTTCCACTTTCTCTTCTCCTAAGCTCTTCCCTTCTCTCTCTTTATCACTCTCTCTCTCTCATCTCTTGCTCTCTGTTTCTGTCTGTCTCTTCACTCCCACCCCTGCACATTAAATCTCTTCATTCCAGATCTATTGTGTGTGGCATTTTATTTATATCATTATAGGAGCAGCATTTTTCAACCTGATTGTACCTGTTGTTTGGGAGGGGGGAGATGACTCACAGAAGGGGGATGCCTACAATGTGAGAAGTAGATTATTTATCAGCGTCCTTTTCTTCTGTCTACTATAATTCAGTCACACCCCTGTAACTGCAACTAGCAAAACTATCTCCCAAAATTGTCTTATGTCCTGTGAGAGACAAAACTACTTCCATTTGACAGCGCTGATACATGGGTAAATGCAGGCATGAATAGCAAATTAAAAACTGAAATAAAAGATAAAGGTATAGAAGCTGTGTGCACATTATTCATGAAATCAGATAATTAATATATTACTGTATGTTGAGATTTGGAACATGCTGAGTGCTCAAGGAAAGTGTGTTAGAGAAATGAATGAACTGTCAACATCTTCATGTTCCCTGGTTGCCATAATAATCTACTTTTCTGGCCATAGCTATCACAATTGATATCTTCATATTCTTACGTCAATACCTATTACTAAATGTACCATAAAAGGAAGGAGAAAGATTGTTTTTGTTAAAGGAAAATTCAGATGAATTGTGGATATTTGTAAGAAAATGTGGTACTCAACAGTTATTTTTAAAGGTAGTTTGCATTGCTTTTCTTGCCATCAATATCATACTCATGATAGACAATGAAAAAGAGGAGCATGTATGCATTTAACTCTATAAATATTTCAAATAGCATGTTGCCATTTGCTGCTTGGCACATCTTAAATTCATGGTTCTAAGCAGCTACATGATTTTCCCTGCAAGCTTGGTGGCCATGAGAGCATTATCAATGCACTACTCTTGGCTGTTCGGGCCCCTAAACAACTGACCATGTATAGACCATGTGTAAGTCAGGTGAAAACCCAGCAAGCAGAAAAGTTTGGGAGCTTTAGTAAGAGTTAAAACAGGGAGTGTCTGCAAAGACGTGAAGAGAGAGACCAAGGAGATGGAGAGCAGAAGGCATCTTAGAGTTCTAAGGTCAGAGGGCAGGGCAAGGACCAGGACTGATACCAGCATTTGTACTTACACATGGAGGGCAAGCTGGAAATCCTTAAGCTATTTATCTTAACAGAGAGGCAGAATTAGAGGAAGCTCTGGCTTCAGGGTAGAACAAAAGGCTAAAACTGAGGAATACAGGGGCTGGAAGGGTATTTGAGGACAAAGAAAAAGAGGAGAGCTGCAGAAGGGGGTGCCCAGCATGGAACATTTCAGTGAGAACTTTTAGGCATGTCCTCGCTAAGTGTTATTATTCCCCAACCTTTTATAAACGGAAGTCAAATAGGCCCACAGAGAATGTTCTTGGAAATATATAGCAACTGTACAGAAATACCCATGGTTGCCAAAAGAAAGTGTGACTCTTGGTCCTGTGGCCAAAGTCACAAAGCACTTGCCTAAGAAATGAGAGAGTGTTCCTTTCTAAATATGTTTTTTTAATTAAGCGTCAATGTCAATTTCTTCACATGAGGAGAAAGGAACAGATCAGAAGTCAGGGCCAACCCTGTGGAAGGAATGTTTCTTCTCCAATTTTCCTATCTGGAAAATGGGGAAGTTCAACTTTCCAAAGATCGGTGCAGAAGGAGTACTGGACTGAGTGAGGTGAGCCATCCCGACTTTGTTTCCTGCATTTCAAAGACTTGTTTGTCTGGTCAACAAATTGAAACCATTAACATATAAAGAATTCCCTCATTCACGGGAATCACAAGGGAAGTCTGGAATAGGCATCTATGCTTTCATGTTCACAGTGGCCCAATTCACAATAGTGAAGAGGCTGAAGGAAGTATCTATCAGCAGATGAACGAATAAATAAAATGTGGGGAAGAAATTTTGTAACATGCTCCAGCGTGGATGAACTTTGAAAAGAGGGCAGTCACAAAAACACCAGTATTATTTGATTTCATTCAGCGTAAGACATTTACAAATCCGTCAAATTCACAGGAACAGAAAACCCAAACCTTTAAATAACAGCCCCTTTTAGGAACTGGCTGGAAGCGTGCTGGGTTAGTTTTCTTTGCATAGGCAGATGAGATTCTTCTTAGCAGAACTTTCTGGCCGGTAGCACATTCTGTTCCCATAAATTAAGCAAATCTGCAAATGCCAGCTGAGGACTGTCATTCCGTGTTCTGTAAAACCTGTGCCTTTCAGTCATGTGGGATAACAGCAAAGGCACCAGGAGCCTTTCAGAGACCTGAAAACTGTGTGAGATGGCTGGGCACCACTGTTTGTGATAATGAACCATTCCCCTCAGCCACCACTGCAGACAGTTTCCGATATGACATCATTAAGGACAGGAAAAGACAGAATGGAGTCAGAACAATAAAGCAATAAAAAGTTTCAATGAAAACAAACAATACCCACACAGTTTTGTTCCTCGCCCAAATAACCCCCATGGTGGCCATAGAAACAAACAACCAGGGCAATTCTGTTCCCCACAATGCACTTGATGGTGGCCCTTTTTGCATGATAGTTGGTTGTTGCCAGTTCTAGAGAAGACAGTGTCTCTGGTTTTCCATAGAGACACTATCTTAATGATTCTTCCCATTGGAGAAGAAGCACAAATCTAACTGGAATAGCATGAAACTGACAATACAATCAGCTGGGAGTGTGTAGACCACACAAATAAAGTCCCTATTCCCCATTCTGTCATGAGGTTAGCTCTTCTCAGGGACATCTATGTTCCATACCAAGCTTTTCTTCAAAGTGATGAGACTGGGCCAGACACCTTTCAGAACTCCTATGACAAGACAGGATATCTGAAGACATGATAGGAAGTAAGCAGGGAAATTTGGGAGAGGGTGGGCCAGTTCTTGCAGGCAAGAATTGTGATGAGGAGGCTGGGAAGGTTCCTCTTAGGCGATGTTCTAATCCTCTGAGCCACCAGATGCCCTGGGAATCAACACTGACATCTAAGGCCTGTTCTTTACAACACAAACAGAAGGAATTTCTCAGTTGGTAAAAACGGAATCAAAACAAAATCAAAACAAACCTCTGAAGGAGTACCAGGCTCACAATTAGTTCCGCTAGCATCTCAGTCCTTCGGGGGAGGAGAGAGCTAGGTAGACGCCATGGAGAGCAGACACCTGGCTGATTAGCTCCACCGAGGATGTTGCATAGGGCAAGGCTTTGTCATCTCATCTCTTTGAAGCAGTGTTTTCTCTGGGGGCCTTTAAAAATAGACAGGCTCTCAGCAGTTGGAGAAGACACAGCATCAACCTTCCTGGAGTATGGAGTAGGTAAGAAGATGGCTTTCATCACCAGAAACTATTTAGGGCACTGGATTCTGTGTCCAGTTGGGCTCTGTAGCTAACAGGAGATATTGAGATTATGTTTGTTCAAATCAAAACTCCTATATATAGCTAATGTCTAGCTGAACCAAGTTGCAAGGAAAAAAACAAAACAAAACAAACAACAAACAAATAAAAACCCAAACTACTCTTTTTCTAGTTTACTTCTCTGTTGGTCTGTTAAAACACTGACCAAAGGCAATTTGAGAAGGAAAGGGTTAATTTGGCTTCCATGTTGGGTTTGCAGTCCAACACTGGGAGAAGTGAGGTTAGGGAGTTAAGCAAGAGCAAGCTACTTAACTGAGTTTGGTCTGCTTGCCTGGCTCAGCTTACTTCCTTATTCAACCCAGGACCACCTGCCATGAGGTAGCGGGGCCCTCCCATATCAATCATTAGTCAAGCATATGTCCACAGACTTGTCTACAAGCAATTTTCCTCAGGTTCCCCTGATTCCCTCCTCCGAGGTTACTCTAGCTTGTGTCACGTTGACATGAAACTAACCAGCACAGCTAGTAGAATCCAGGCTGGCTTTGTTATTGTTATCCTACTATTTGTACCGAATTTAGCTGTTGTGAAAACAGGTAAGACTGTGGCTATGCTTCAGGTAAAATTTTGTTTCTTCCATATTTACCTACTTAGTCAAGATGCACTCCAAATGTTATGGACAAGAGCTACATTTTCCATGCAGAGAGGACTTTGCAGGCATCTGCTGCTGTTCACTCTACAGTGATCTGGAGTACCCTGCCCAGGGACAGCACTTCATCACTCAGATGAAACACAGCTGCTTGAGGCTGTATCTTCATGATGTTCGCCAATTCCCTAAAATACTGAAACATTGCCAAATGTCTAAATCCTATTGGGTATGTAAACTATTAGTTGAATATTTTACTTAAGAACATAATTAAGAAGATATATTTTTATAGGATAAAATCTTCCAGTCAATGCACAATTCAGTGGATATAACTGTTTTCACAAGGTGTGTAACCACAACAACTCTCTAATTTCAGAACACTTTACCCTTGCCCAGAAGAAACCCTATACTCATAAATGACCACTCCTGTTTTCCCAGTCCCTTAACTCCTGTCACTCACTCACCTAAGTTTGCTCTCTGTGGGCTGCTCATCGAATCCTTAAGTATAAAATTGGAATGATATAGTATGTGATATTTTGCTTCTGGGTTCTTTTTCTTGCCATATAGCTTTCAAGTGTATCCACATCATAGCAGGTATGATTAGGAACTAACATTTTAAACAATTGCAATATACAAAGCCAAGAGGTGTTGAATTGGCACAGGCCCAAACCCATTTTCATGTCTAAAGCTGGATGCCACAGCCACAAAAAGCAAAGCATACTTAAAGTGTAGCTAAAGGGTCACTGTAAGCAAAAATAATTGGCTGAACCCAGTCAGAGATGCCAGATTGCATGAGACACACTAAAACAAAACAAAACAAAACAAAACAAAACAAAACAAAACAAAACAACAGATCACAATAAGGGATAGGAAAGAAAAGGCAAAGTAAATGACTGATTGACCAAAGAGAGATGAGAAACAGGAGTAAGACAGGCCAGTGGCCAAAGCATGGGGTAAGCAGCCAAGGACTGAAGGACTTGGTTCAACAGCGGCAACCCTGACTGAAGGAGGGCATGTGCATTCAGACTGTCAAACCATGGAAACCCACTTGAGAAATCTTGAAGCTGCCTTTCCAGCTCCATAATTTTGAAGGTGAACAGTCTGAATTCATGAGGTCAATAGGCCCACTATTTAGCCTCAGACCCTTCCTCTCAGTAGAATACATTTCAGCTCACAGCCATAGCCCAACAGTGACTTTGGTCATGGGTTCTTACCAACACACACTTTAGGAGTGATTGCCTCTTACACTGGCATGCTATTCAGAAGTCAGCTGAAGGACTTAGATATTCTCTTTTTTTTTTTCCTTGTATTTTATTTTTTTCTTATCAGTTACATTTTATTAACTCTGTACCCCAGCCGTGTCCCGATCTCTCATTCCCTCCCAGTCCCTCCCTCCCTCCCTCCCTCCTCTCCACCGTGCCCCTTGCCAAGTCCACTGATAGGGGGGGACCTCCTCCCCATTCATCTGATCCTGTTTTATCAGGTATCTTCAGGACTGGCTGCAAAGCTCTCCTCTGTGGCCTAACAGGGCTGCTCCTCCCTTGGGGGGTGGGGAGGCCAAAGAGCCAGTCATTGAGTTCCTGTTAGAAATAGTCCTTGTTCCTCTCACTATGGGAAACCAATTGGTTACTGAGCTACCACAGGCTACATCTGAGCAGAGGTTCTAGGTTACATTCATACATGGTCCTTGGTTGCATGTCAGTCTCAGAAAAGACCCTGTGCCCAGATATCTTTGGTCCTTGTGGAGCTCCTATCCTTTAGATATTCTCTTAATTATCTAAGAAATTATCAGTCTTTCAATTTATTATGTATGTTTAGGGTGGGTGTGCTCAGTGGCCAGGGAAAGACATTGGCCTCCTAATTCTCTCAATGACTGGGCAGCCAGATAAGCATCCAGGAAACCCCAGTAACCCTCTGCTTTTGTTCCCTTTCCTGGGACACTGCTGGGATCACAGGTATAAATTCAGGCACACCTAGCTTTTTATGTGGTTGGCAGGATCTGAAATCATATCCGCATGCTTACACAGAAAGGTCCCTTATGAGCTGAGCCATCTATCTGAGACCATTTAACATAACACTTACGAGCGAATAATCTAAGCCAATGGTTCTGAACCACTGGGTCCTGACCCTTTTGGAGGTCAAATGACTCTTTCGCAGGGGTCACCAAAGACCACTGGAACACACACACGAACACACACACACACACACACACACACACACACACGTGAGGGTTGGAGAGAGAGAACACATTATTCAAAATTCAAGTTAATTTTGAGGATTTTGAATGTCAAAATGGAACACATACACTGTAAAAACGTGAGATAAAGCTGAATAGCAAATTGATTGCTATAAAGAAAGGAGTGTCTGCTTGTAGATGAGGAGCCTCAGCAGGTCACAGGCTGCTCTGAGCTTTCCTATGTAGCAAATGGCTGGTGTGTTTGGTATCTTATGTGTGTCAGCAGTTACTCTGATCTGCTATCATCTACCACCATCATGCCTTCTAATAATGGCCTTATTGAGGTTATCAGCGTCATACGGTGATCTGAACATATTTAAGGAGCTCAGCATCAGAAGCATGCTAGCTTTCTATTTGAGATGAGGTGATATTTCACTGTGGCCTTCATTTATTTTTCCCTGGTGCTTAATGATATTGAGCATCTGTTCATGTGCGTACTTGGTAACTTCGTATTTTCTGTCTCCTCAAATCTCCTGCCAGTTTCACGGTGTGTCTTCTCAATGGTTGAATTGGGAACGCTGGCTATATATTCAGGGTAGATTTTTATTGTCGTTGTTGCCAGTGTTTTCTTTTGGTCTGGCTTGTCTTTTCATTCAGGTCTAGATTTTATCAAATTTTAAACAGATCATTTTTCTGGTGAGTTGTCCAAGAAATCTTTGCCTAAATTCCTAAAGATTTTCTTCTCTATCTTCTTCTAGATGTTTTTGTTGTATTTTATATTACTTTACAAATCCATCAACATTTATTTTCTTTTTAATTGCCTTTGTGTTTTTATTAAAGAAGGAAAGAAAGAAAGAAAGAAAGAAAGAAAGAAAGAAAGAAAGAAAGAAAGAAAGAAAGAAAGAAAGAAATTGGGTCTTGGGGTGTGACTCAATTTTATACTTGCCTAGCATGCTTAGTTCCTAGCATCACAAAAGCATAAAAATAAAAACCCTACCATAAATCCTCGTGTTAGTGGATTAGCTGATAGACACTTTGCTGTATCTCACTGTCAGCGTTCTATGTCCATGATACTGCCACACTATCATAACTACTTTATAAACAAACTTTTAAATCAGTTTGTATTATCATTCCAATAACCCTCTTATTTTTCAAATCTGTTTTAATCATTCTAAGTTCTTATTTGGATAGCAAGGCACTGAACAGAAAAATAATTTAACAAACACTTTATTAATATTGCTAAAAAATATTCAGGGTAAGTTTGCTGCCCTGAGGACACCAGGTTGAACTGAAGTGAAAAGGAAATATATCCTTTGCTTAGAAAGTACCTATGAATTTCAGTTGACGAAAGCGCTTAAACCTGTTTGGTTTCCACATTCTTCAATCTAGTTCAGTTTGTTCTCAATTAAGATTTAGAAAATAAACTGAATTGGGGCATATCCTTCAACATCCACATGGAACTTAAAATGTTTCCCCAAATCATGGTATCTAATTGAAGAACAAAGAACTTGTCAAAATAAAACAGATTAAAAAAACAAAAACAAACAAACAAAAAAGGAGACCACTTAGACCGTGATGTCACTCTCTTTTTTCAAACTAAACTTTCTAGAATTCTCACCTAATAAAGGCAGGGATTAATCAGTTTGGAAAGCTGGTTTCCTGCAACAGGTCCCAGAGATACGAACTTGCCTGAAACTTTCCTTAGCTCTTTGTAGCCTTTGGCACAGTTATGATTCGTTAAGAAGCAAAGGGATGGGAATCCCCAGAGGCTTCTAACAGAACCCACACTTCTCACTGGGCTGTATTATGATACACAGACTTGGGCATACAACCAAGCAAAGATTGTTGCCCTGCAAGACAATTTTACATGCAGAAAATGTTTGATGCTTTTAGTATCAACAAACGTTACACTGGAACATCATGTCGCAGCGTTATTTCTCAGAGCTCCAACCTGAGCGCATGTTGTCAGGAGAGCTTCTGCAGGCTCCCAGGACCAAGGATAAGGTGACACTCTGCAGGAGAGAGGCCATCTTGCTCTGACATAATCAATAAAAACATTTCCAGCTGTGATTCAGGAGCCACTTAAACCAGTATAATTCTGAACTACTCTGTACTTTTATTGTGAGTTTAAGAATTAAAGAGATATAGTTGATATATCACTTAAATGGTGGTAGGAAGATAATTCACAATAAGAAAAACAATTTGAATTACTTTTGGTACCTCTACAAAGCAATGTGTTGTCTCAAGTGAAAGAAACTTACATAGATTCCAATAGTCCATAGAAAGAATTTATTTTTTCCTTACTAATTTCAAAATGGTACATGAATATGGCTATGGTTTTGAACTTGTGATTGCCTTTTCTTTCTTACTTATTTGTGTATGTGTGCATCTGTTTTATGGGTTTGTGAGTGTAGTGCCTGCAGATGCCAGAAGAGGGCATTGCATGTCCTGTATCTGGAGTTACAGGGGGTTGTGAGCTACACTGTTTAAGTCCCAGGAACTCAACTCTGGTCTTCTGAAGGAGCAGTAAGGACTCTTAGCCACTCACTACTTCTTTAGCCCCAGAAAATACAACTCCTCAGTAAAATGTAATTTCTACTGACATTTGCTTATATTATTATAGAATTATATAGCCATTACTTTAACTAGAAGATCATTACTGTAGAATAAAAGGTCTTTTGATACAATAACTAGTTGGAATACTATTCCTGTGCATAGAACTGATGGTTACTGCTGATGATGAAGAGGCCAAAGAGGTGGGGTAATGTGGGTGAGATAGACTGTAATGAATGCTTATGTAGAAATTCTTACAGGGCCAAATAGGATGTTTCTGAAATTAATATATAAGTGAAGATTAATACAAATAGAATCTTTTGTTCAAGTAAACTTATTACATTCAATTATTTGAAGAAAATGAAGCTTCCCTTTCAGATTTAGTAAGAACTTTTCTTTGTTATCTAAATGGTGCCGCATGCCTTTTGTAATCCACTTCTGCATGTTTATGAGTTAACTCAATTTGAAGAAAAGCTCCAGGATCAAATGAGTGATAGGCTAATCTGAATAAACAAAATAACGTAAAGCACAATTAGAAAACAAAAAAATTAGGATATCATATACCAGATCAAGAATATTACAGATAGAGAGAGAGAGAGAGAGAGAGAGAGAGAGAGAGAGAAATAAGCCTTGCTGAGTTGATCATTGTTTTTTATAGAATCTGAATTGAATTTTTCCCTAAATCTGCAGGGAATTTTCCATACACTTTCCAAATACATTTATAAAACTGTATTGGACTGATCAGTTAATCCCTTGCATTTACCCTCAGTCTGGAAAACCTATCCCAAAGGGCCGGTAGGGTCCTCTATTAAAGGGTCCCAACTGTTGCACATGTAAGACTTGGGTTCTATCTTGCATTAAGATACACTGCTAAATAGTCCCTTGCTGTGTTCCAAACACACACACAAATATCGGACACTCCCAGGGAAAGCAACACACCAAGTACTATGCTTAGAGGTAGAAATAGGTAGTTTAATAAGTCACTCATTCTTTTTACTGGTAAGAGATAGACACATGATCAGTCAAGGCTGAAAAGTGGGAGCTTTGAAGGAACAAACATCTGGAAAGATGAAAACACATCAGGCAGCCATTGATTTCAGACTTGGGCATGCTCGTTTCTCTATTCTACCTTTGAATAATATCGTGTCTAAATATTAGGATTGAGTAATAGTACATTAATATGCAGCAGTGTTTAAGCTAGACTGCCTGAGTCTATATACCAGCTCTTCCAATAAACTAGTAGTCTAATTTGGGACCTTCCTTTCCCCATTGACATAAAAGGGATAACAACAAAGCCTAATTTATGGTGACCTTAGCATATTCACTTAGCATGCATACTTACTTAGTTCAGTGCCTCTTGTGGGACAAACACTGCACAAATATTATCCTTATTGTCACTGTGCACATTATTGCTATCTTAGTGGCAATAAAGACCAGTTTCCTAATCCATAAAGTACAGTTGATAAAAGTAAGCTCTAGGTACTGCTATGGGATAAGGATTTGAATTTAGATAATTTGAGGCTGAAGCCTGTGGGAGAGATGACCACGTGGTTACAACAGTTTTTCAAACACATTCGGCTACCCCAGTACATTAGTTCTTTTCCTGATAGCTCTTAGCATATATCTGACAAGTAGCTTCCTGAGGCAGGAGGGGATTATTTGCTCACGGTTGAAAGCATATAGTCCATCCTGGCTGCCCCCACAATCAGGACCTACAGAGATGAGTGCCATGTTCATCATGCTGCCTGCTTTTTACTCTTTTATTTGGTGGGACTCCAGCCTGTAGGATATTGCCATCCGTGGTTAGTGTAGGTCTTTCTACCTCAGTTAAGGCACTCTGAAAACATCCACAAGGACACACCCAGAGGTGTGTCTCCTGGCTGCTTCCAAATGCAGTTGAGTGAAAAATGTGAAAGCTTTTTTATGTCTGTACTGATGTGGTCTGTGTGATCACTGATGAGTCTTGTCGTCTGTGAACTTGAATCTGGCTGTGGCTTCATGGGCCTTTTGTATTAGCATCTGTGATTGCTGAACAGTCATTAAATTACTGTTTTTCTTTTAAGTCCGAGGTTGCTCTTGAGTGATGTTATTTTATGAACATTCTGGGAATAGGTGCTATTACTCTATGAGGTGGAGAACACAAAGGGGTCTAAAGAACACAAAGGGGTCACTCTCAAGCTCCCTGCAAGAGACTTAACTTGGGATCCTCAGTACTTTCACCCACAACCTCAAAGAGACCCCCTTTCTTTTAATGCAGGTTCTTTGAGAATTGCCCAGAAGTCCTACTTAATGATTTCTTTTTTCTAGAGGAGACATTTCAACAGCCAGCTTCCAGGATCACCAGCAGTCTAAGATAGATCAGGCTATCAAAACACCTCCAGAGTTCCTCTTTCAGTAGCTCAAGGTTGGGGTGTGTGAGCTGAGAATACTCCCTTTCTATCAAGTACCCACATGGTGCTTCAGAAGACAGAGAAAACTACAAAGTTCCCACAATATGTCTGTGTTGATTATTTCCTGCAGAATTCTGTCTGCTGTTGACTTTATGCACTCCCCAATCATCCCTACATGCTCCTCAGATCTTCCTTGAGCTCCTTTGCAGTGGGCGTTTTGTTCTACATGAAGGGGCCCTAACACAGCTGATATGCAGAACACCTGCTCGTCCATTCTGTTTTTACACATCACCCAGTATGGGATCATCAGCTGAAGCAGGGACTGGGAGCCAGGTCATATAACAAGATCCAGAGCTTTGGAGCCCCCTTAACCTCCTTATTTCTCCCTGAAGTTGCATTACGTTTTCATCGCTGGCTCATTTATTTATTTATGTCTCCTCCTACACACATTCATCTCCAAGAAGATAATGCACAGATGTTTAGTTGAATAGTCTTTATTAGCAGTATCAGTAACAGAAATAAACCGCCTAAATTTAAAGTTGTACACTGGTTAAAAGTTGAGCGTCTCTGAAGCTTTCATGGGCAGAAAGAATCCTCCTTTCAAGTAGATAATGGTCCCTAGTTTCCTGTGCTCAAGCTTTTCTGGAGCTAGTGGTTGCCATTTCTCCAAGTAACACAAGGCCATGGCAATAAAACAAGCCATCTACATCATGTAATCAATTTGGTTTTATGGTCCCTTTTTTTTTTTTTTTTTTCCCCCTGAGTTAGGGAAAATGGCTGTTTGGGCTCAGGCTGGAACAGAATTCTGACTCATGACAAAACACTGACTGAATAGTCATAATAAAAACAAACAAACAAAAAAAAAATAAGTGAACTGTATTCAAGAAAATCTATAGTGCCATGCACCCACTGATTGAGTTAAAAGAAAAGAACATGCATACTGCACGCCTGCTGGTTCAGAAGAAGGTACCAAAAGAAAAAAGAAAACCAGGAATATTTGAAATATTACCCTGTACTGTTTTTTTATAAACAATCTTTAAAATGAAGCAAGGCCAGTGCATAATTAGATTATAGCGTTTCATAAATAATATATTGATCACCTATGTGAACTCTTAAATATAAAAATCATGGTGGCATGGAAAGAACACTGGAAATTCTGTGATATTTCTTCAACGTTTGAAATCCACGGTGTCTGTACATGACACCAAGTGCCCTGGCGTGAACTTTTCCTTGCTCCTCACATTGGGATCTGGTTCCTGTGGTGCAGGTGCTGTGGATACTCAGTGGACACTGATGGTGTGGGGATTTCATCTAAGAGAATCACAGGATTTACGTGGGAAACAGGCAGTTAAAATAAATCTAGTACCATGACACAGGAACATTTTTTTTTCTTTATTTCTTTCTATCTTAAAGCAGGCCAAGTAAGTTTGCTGGAAGTGGGCAGGTGAGAAAAAGATTAAAAAAATCAAAATCACCAAAATGAGAATGTTGAACTCCATTGTACATCAGTATTTCCTGGAGACATAACGGCAAATATATTTATCTGAGTTATCTCAGAATCACGCAGGCAAAGCCTCCTTGAGGAAGGCCCATACTGGGAAACATTTGACCCAGACAATTCTGGTACCCGCATGGCTCTGGGTCACTTTCAGTATGCACCAAAGATTACACTCTCTTGTCCTCTATTAGCTGAATGAATAGTCCACAGCACAGTGCAACTCTTGAAGCCAAGTATGATTACTACTGAGATCTCCAGAGGAAGGTTGGACAACTCATGCACAGTTACTTGCTTCCTTGCTGGTCAGTGAATGATGACCCAGAATCTCCTGGTACCAAATGTCAGCCATCAATTCACTTTTCAAAATGACCCCCGGTAAGTGTGAGCCAGAGCTGTAATACCAAGGAATACTGGGCCATGTTTATGATAGTCTCTACTAACACAATGCTGCCTTTTTTTTGTGTGTGTGTTGCCTACTGATACTAATCAATGAGGAAAACATACAGACTCCAATTTAGTCTTCCGGACTCTGGGAGTTACACAAAGAGCTCCGGACAAAAGTTTGATATATCAAGTGCTTATTGTATTGGGAAACTTATTGTCTCAAATTTGGCATTTTTTTTCTTTTTAATATTTTAATAAGAAATTTGAGTATGTGAAAAGGATTTTCTGTAGAAAAATATATCTTCTAGAGTTTGAACCCTGGATAATGGCCTTGCTCCAACTGCAAGTATACCAAATTTGGGAGGCTTCCAATTCCCAAGAAAACAGATTTGGAAGGTAAGATCTGAATATTCAGCAAAGTAGGGAATGTAGGTTTACACAATTAGACTAAGTCTTCATTCCTGGCGGATGCTCTGATAGACAGTGTGCAAATGGCTGTATTTTACCTCAGAGAGAAATTAAAGTGATGGGCTGTTTTACAAGATGTCTGCAATCACAATGAGAATTTCCCCAGGGGAAAGCAGGTGTTTCAGGAAGCCTCCAGCAGATGATCGTGTCATTTGGACGATGACAAAAATATTCAGCACTGACTCTCATTGTTTTCTTTCTCTTTGCTCAGAGATCTTAGATCAGGGGACTTCTTCCTCCGTCTGTGTCACCAATCTTTTATTCTTTGGTTCCCTGTAGTATGGACTTTGCAGGTGCTATTCGGTTATTTGACTATTGGTGCTTCATTTGTTGTCTGGTGGATCTAGCTCTGGCAGTATTGATCCCTCTCTGGACCATATGGCTTTTATATAAGTTGTCCAGGACATGCTTCCTGAGCAAATAGCTGAATGAATAAAGGAGTGGACGACTCATTAAGCAGTCTATCACATAAGCCAACATCTGAGCAGTCCCGCCCACCACGCAGCTGCTACTGATGTGAGGCAGAAATCTCTCTTGTTCACCTCCCTTTGTTGGCCACCATGCTGCTTTTCTGAAGTCATACACAATTCTTCCCATGACCAATTCCTACTTGAATAAAGTTGTCAGGAATGTCTTCCGAGTTCCTACCCACTGTTTTCTTTTTGCTCTGACTTCTAGACTTTGACAATCAAATCATCCCTCCATGGAGAATGTTTATCAGTGACCTGATTAAAATGTAGCACTTAAGAATTGAGCAGCATGTTGCTGAGATGAACTAAAAATTTCAGTTTTTAAAACCTTAATCCCTGTCTCATAAAACTCCTTCTTTCCAAATCAACAAATGTCAGTTAAACCTTTTTTTCAACCAGGCATGGCAATACGCTAGTCCCAGCTCTGAGGAGGTAGAGGAAGACAGATCTCCATGAATGAGTCTGTGGCCACCCTGGTCCATATAGTGAACCCCACGTCAGGCAGCACTACATAGTAAGACTTTATCTCAAAAAATGTTATTTTCTGGAGTTTATTAGTTTTTTAGTGTGGGCGATAGCTTTCAACTAACTAGAATGTATTAGCAACTTTATTTTATACCTCAGTTTAAGGATATCAGATATAAATATGACTCTTTGAGCATTCGTCATGTGCTCCAAACCATGAAGTACATTTTTCATAGAGGAAAATAAATGACATATCAGAAAAGTCAAGAATGTTTTAGGAATCAGAAGTTTCTTTGCTATTCTCCTTTGGTGTATTAATACTTAAGTATATAGAAAGTATTCAGTTGATGTTTATTGAGTAAAAGATTGGCTTACTGCTAAGTAGAGATAATGGCAAATCCCTCTATATAGCTGCTATAAATTCTCAAGAACCCATGGAACTGGGATTCAATCAATACTAGTACTTGAATACTACTATTGTCATTGAAAATTTAATACACCTGTAATATCTTCATCAAAATCCTGATTAAAGAATTGGTCAAAACTGGTCTCCAAGATTACAGTGTTTTTTCTTTTTTCTTTTAACCTGATTCTGCCCTGTTACCTTAACTTAGCCGATTACACCATTCACCTGAACTTAACTGACTCCACCCTCATTTACCTGAGATCAGCTGACAGGGTTTTCTGAGCATAGTTTTCTTTCATAGCATTTCCGGTATGTTTCGTGTTACGTATGTGCTTAAAAATCAATGTCAAACTTCATCTTGGTGTTAAAAATGTTAAAGATAGGATTCATCCAAGATCAGAGGCTTATTAAATAATGAGGAAATAGCTTTCAACTATTTTATGATCCTTTAAACTCTTAGCATCGCTTTGAATTGCTTTGATGGTAGGTTTTATTGTTAAGAAGACCAAGGATGGGCTTGAAGCTCGTGGACCATGTAACATGGGAGATCATACTTAAAGAGAGACCTCCCTCCATTTTCAATACTTTTCAGATTTGATCTTTGAAGACTCGCTTCAAAAGAACATTTGATGAACTAATGAAAATGCATTAAAATAAAATGTGAATGACCTCTTTTCTCCTCCTAACCTCAGAACTCCACCAATCACAACTCAGAACAAATATAGTGAATCTGTCTTTGTCATGACAGCGTTTATCTCTTCCTTGGTTTTCACATTCTAACCAGATTGGGGGAGGGGTGAGAGAGAGCAAATAAACCAAAGGCTGTGAAACTCCTTAATTGGGAGTTGGAAGCTGGGTGTTAGATTTGGCTTTGTGTGTTTTCAAGGTAATGCATGGACTTATGGTACAACTGCATTAATTTCTTAATTTATTAGGTAAATTTCTTAATTTATTAGGGGAATGTGACATCTCACTTTTAAAATTCTGTTAATGCAAAACCAATATCTTGTTTATCTTTTTCAAATGAAGACTTCAATTTTTTGTGAATATTTCAGAAAAATATGTGTTAAGAAATATACTTTATTTGGGGGGCAGAGGGACAGATTTGGTATATGGTTTGCACAAGCCAATTATCTAAGCTACAGAAAACTAATAAAAGAGTACTATAATCTCTAATGGAGGTCCCCCCTATTTTCTTTCAGAAAAGATTTACATGCTAAAGCACACAACACTCTGGAAATGGAACAAAGTGTTCTCACAAAGGCAGAGTCCTTTGGGTTTTTCATCATTTTTCCTACAATAACTCACATGAGATACTGCGAAGTAAAATATTTTCTTCTCATTTAATCCATTTGCAAATGTTTGTTACCTAATGTCTGGTTGAACTAGAGAACCTAAATAGAAATTCACTTTAAAAGTCACTCGAGAATCTCCTAGAAAAAATGGAAAGGCTGTCACTGAAATGAAGGTCACTTGTCTCCTATAGTTCACATGACCTGAAGCATCAAGATAACTTCTTGACTTCTTATTCCTGCTACACTCACTTCTTCTTGCAGGCTTAGGAAAAGCTTCTCTGTGATTTCAGACAGGTAATTCTATGGCTTTGTAACAATTACATTGGCTATCATCACTGGCGATTTTTATGCCACAGAACTACCCTAGTTTATGATATTTACTAATTTAACATTTGGTGAACTGAAAACAGGAAGAAAACTTTTCATATTTCACAAGACTCCATTTGAACAAGATTAGTATAAAATAAAAAAGTGATTATAATGATTGCCACTTGTATACTATTTACATACTTTCTGACACAATATACTGGCATTATACACACACAAACACACACACACACAATTCTCTACAGTAAGTTTTATATTCATGTGTGTGTAAGCACACATGCCCTAGCATGCTTGTGGAGATCAGAGGACAACTTTCTAGAACTGGCTCAAACTTATGTCCATGAGCTTGGTAAATATCCTTACCCATTGAGCCATTTCACCAGACACCAACAGTCTGAATCAATTCTTTGTCACTTAAGTTAATGATGGATAGACTCTTAAGCTACTGATAGAAGGCAGTAGTACTTGCAAAAATATTAATTCTTTTTAAATCTATAATCAAACAGGCAAGTTACTGTGGTGGCCCCAAGAGCACCGGGTGTCTTTATCATATATGAATTGCAAGGCTGACAATCATTTTTTTTCTTGCATAGATGGAAACATTAAACATTAATATAGAATATTTCCTTGACAAATAAATAACTATCTTGGAATTTATTAATATTGTCTTTGCAGAATGGAAAAGACAGTCTCAATTTAAGACTGTAACCGACTACCATAAAAACTGCTACCAATAAAAAAAAAACCTCACATATATTGTAAATAAAATTTTCATTTCTGAATCTTCAATTCTTTCTTCACCTGACTTTTTAAAAAGGGTCAGTTCCGTTGGGTAAAAATATCCATGAGTGATTAATCTATTCAGTGTAACACAAATCTGGATTTCTGGCTTATTTGCCCATCGTAATCTTCTTTTTCAAATCCCCAATTTAAAATTCTATTAACACTCACTCCATAAACATTTATGTGACAAAATTCAAGTACCAGGAAATGGAATAACATAAAATCACCAGGGTGGCTTGATGAAGGAGCATATGACCCAAAGAGCTCCAGCTGGGTGATGATTTGTCCCATTGCCAAGTTTGTAGGTGAGGAAGTACAAGAAAACATCTCTGCTTCTAAACAGCTTCTGGAAGGGCTTCACTAGACAGTCCACACACTGTGGGATTTAGGAATACCCTAAAAGGTTAGAGTGATGGAGAATGCAGCCAGAAAGGTAGAAATTTTACCTACATGCTTAGCTCATGCTTCAAGGGAAAGTATGAAAGATGTGCTTTACAAAGTTAACATTTAAACAATTCATTAGAGGAAGAATATTTCTCATCTCCATCTATGCTCGAACCTATAAATAGGTATCTTGAAATTTATATTTTGAACTGAGGCAGTTGGCAAGCAGAAGGGGTCTCTACGAATCATTATAGTACGTGCAAATTAAGAGTTCTCAGGAAAACTGGGGCATCCAGTCACCCCACTTATAAATGAATTCATTTACAAAAGATTTGGGGCTCTTCTAAACATAAACCCAGGATTGACACATAATGCGTTTAAAATCATTAGCAAAGAGCTTTTAGCTTTTAACTAGACAATGAAAGCAGTTGGCACTGGCATTACAAGGGTCAAAGGCTTATGGTTTTAAAGAAGGAAATGCTCAGAAAAATGAATGAGTGGCAACTTTACTTGGTTTTTGAACAGACAACTATCAAATAGGTTTCACTATAAAGTAAAGCTACTTCAGGAAGTTTCTGAAACCTACATGATTATTTAAGAACACATAAATAAGCACCAAACCTTCATTCTTTTCTAATGTTGAAGAAGTATTAAATCCCTATGCTAAATATCACTTAAGGCAAACTATCTCATCCAGTTACTGAGAATGAACTGTTTTCATCTCCCTGAAAGGGCCATTTTGTTTTATGCACAGGGTCAAAAGACTAAGTCATAGGAGAGACTTCTAGCCTGCACTCTTCCCTCCCTTCCTCCTCTTCTGCCTCCCTTCTTTTTCCTCTAATTCTCCTTCTCTCTTTCTCTCAATTAGTGGAATAAATACTAAGCCAGAAGTTTATCAGAAACAATCAATGAGTAATCATCTATATATGCTGTACTTCAAGGTAGAATGTCATGGTGGCAGAGATGTTTGTTGCTGAAGCATGACATACTTGTACTGTTTCCAGGAGGTGATGCCTGGTTCCTGCAGTGCTGAACACTTTGTCTATACAAATGACAGTAACATGCAGCCCTTTGTCTTCCCTTTCCCATGCTCCATCTATGTCCACCTAAAATGTTCATCACACTGGCGCTGTACTCTGATACCCTGGAGGTCCTTAGTCTTAGATGCTTCTGCACACACCTTTTGACTCCCATATTACGACTCCTGAAATAATGACCTAACCTGTTTACCTTTCCTTTAAAAAAAAGAAAGAAAATATTTATTTATTAATCTATTATTTATTTATTTAGGTTATGTAGATGAGTGCTATATCTGCATGTACACCCACATGCCAGAGGAGGGCATCAGATGCCAGTATAGATGGCTGTGAGCCATTGTGTGGTTGCTGGGAATTGAACTCAGGACTTCTGGAAAACAGACAGTATTCTTTTCTTTTTAATTACACTTTATTTACTTTGTATTCACCCTCTAGGTCCCTCCCTCCTCCCCTCCCAAGCCCTTCCTTCCTCCCCCTTCTCCACGCATGTCCCTCCCCAAGTCTACTGGTAGGGGAGGGTTTCTTTTTCTTCCTTCTGATCCTAGTCTGTTAGGTCTCATCAGGAGTGGCTGCATTGTCTTCCTCTGTGGCCTGGTAAGGCTGCTACCCCCTCAGGGGGAGGTGATCAAAGAGCAGGCCATTCACTTCATGTCAGAAGCAGTCCCTGTTCCCATTACTATGGAACCCAATTGGACACTAAGCTGCCATGGGCTACATCTGTGCAGGGGTTCTAGGTTATCTCCATGCATGGTACTTGGTTGGAGTATGAGTTTCAGGAAAGACCCCTGTGTTCAAATTTTTTGGTTCTGTTGATCTCCGTGTGGACCTCCTGTCCTCTCCAGATCTTATTATTTCCCACTTCTTTCATAAGATCCCCTGCATTCTGCCCAAAGTTTGTCCATAAATCTCAACATTTGCTTTGATAGTCTGCAGGGCAGAGCTTTTCAGAGGCCCTCTGTGGGAGGCTCCTAACTTGTTTCCTGTTTTCTTCTTCTGATGTCCATCCTCTTTGCCTTTCAGGACGGGGATTGAGCATTTTAGCCAGAGTCCTCCCTCTAGATTAGTTTCTTTAGCTGTACAGATTTTAGTAGGTGTATCCTATATTATATGTCTAGATGAGTGAGTATATACCGTGTGTCAGACAGTATTCTTAACCTCTCCGCCACCTTTCCAGCCCTCTTAACCTGTTTACTTAAAGTTCTGTTTCTTCTTACCGACTGTCTCTGTGAAGGAAAATTACTATTGTGTGTGCGTCCATGCATGTTCCAATTTGACTTACTAAGACAGGTCTCTCACGGAAGCCTGGGCTCCTGGATTAGGGTGGCTGGCCAATAAGCCTGGGGACCCTCCTGATTTCTTCCCTCCCTAGCACAGGGATTTCAAGCAAATACAACCTGTGCAACAGCTACTTTATTGACTGAACCATCTCCCTAGTCCCAAACATGTAGAGAAAAGACTTTTCTATGATCAGGAATAAGTAGACTTGTGGTCATTTGGGTTGATGCTCAGTGATCTAGGGGAAGCACAATGGCATCCTCTGTTAAGTGAAATAAAGAAACACGATCTCTATCTCCCTCTTCTTCCATAAGGTTTCCAGCACTCTGCCCAAAGTTTGGCAATGGGTCTCAGTATCTCCTTAAATACCCTGGTGGGTAGAGTCTTTCAGAGGTCCTCTGTGGAAGACTACTGTCCTGTTCCTTGCCTTCTCCTACTTCTGATATCTATCCTGTTTGACCTTCTGAATGAGGATTAAGCATCTTCTCTAGGGTCCTCCTTGTTGTCTAGCTTCTTTAGGGCTATAGATTTTAGTATGTTTAGCCTATATTATAAGGCTACAGTAACTCCACAAGGAGAACAACAGAACCAAAATACCTGGGTCCAGGGGGCCCTGAAGAGATCGATACTCCAACTAAGGACCATTCATGGAGAGGACCTAGACCCCCTGTTCAAAGGAAGCCCATTGGCTTCTCAGTTTCCAAGTGGGTTCCCTAGTAAGGGGTACGGGGACTGTCTCTGACATGAACTCAGTGGCAGGCTCTCTAATTACCTCCCTCTGGGGAGTGCAGCCTTTCCAGGCCACAGAGGAAGATGATGCAGTCAGCCTTGATGTGACCTAATAAGCCAAGATCAAACAGAAGGGGAGGACGTCCTCCCCTATTAGGGATCTAGGGAAAGGGCATAGAGGAAGAAGAGGGAGGGTGGGTGGGACTGGGAAGAGACAAGGGAGGGGGCTGTAGCAGGGATACAAAGTGAATAAATTGTAATAAATAAATATATAAATTTAATTTATTTTAAAAAAATGAAATACAATCTTCTGATGTCAGTTAGGAGGAGAAGGCTTCCTGACAATACTGCCAGGCCCTGAGACCAGGAGGAGTCCCAGTTTAGCCCAAGTTGCTGATTTTTCCTAGAAATCCAGTATAATATAATATATTATATAACATTGTATGAGAATGTAAATATATTATATTATAACATATTATGCATACAATACTATATGCAATTTAAACATTTGGGTGCTACCTTTAAAATAATCTTGAGTCTATGGCCATTTCACCTGGAATATGCCCAATCTTGTCTGATCTTGGAAGCTAAGCAGGGTCAGGCCTGGTTAGTACTTGGATGGGAGTCAGCATGGGAATACCCATTGCTGAAGTCTTAGCCTGACATATCTTTAATCCCAGCACTCCGAAAGCAGAAGCAGGCGGATCTCTGAGCTACAGGATAACTCAGGTCTTCAGAGCTAGGGCTAGGACAGCCAGGATCATACAGAGAAACCCTGACTCAAATAACATAACAAAACAAAATAAAACAAAACCATGATACAAAAAACAAACCCCAGATCTTGAAATGTGTATCAATTTATTAGTTGTCTGGTTTATTCTTAGAAAAATGTAGCACCTTTCTACTTTAAAATCTCTGTATCTGTCCTTTACAGGTTCTGTAGTGTAGGTAAAAGATACAACATACACTCATATCCATGCTAGCATTGCCTCTGGACTTGAACAGTGTTCAAAAGCTTGGGCTGGCTCTTCTAGAACACAGGGTAAACCTGTATCTCCAACTTTCCTGGTGTTGGCTGCCCTGTCAGCAGTCCCTCCATCACTATGCAAGATGTGTAGAGATTGGGCTACCTTATTTTCCCCACTGGGTTTGGCTTCTTTAGGCTGCCTTAGGTAGCTGAGCTGCTGAACCCCTTCACTGCATGAGCCTTCTGAACACAGCAAGGATAATTGGAGCCTTGAGAATATGTCCCATATCTGCTGTTGACCCCATACTCTGGATACCCCTTCTTACTGCTACTTTCTGTTTACCCCATGTTGTCTTTGCTTGTGATGTCACACCTCTACTTCTGGTATAGAGATTCAGTGAGTCAAGACAGTAGGTCTCTTTCTTCCCAAGACCACCTAAGAATATTGATTAGAGGAAAAGTTCAAAGGTAGACATGGTATTTGAGATGACACTGCTTCTCTTTGAAAGCCTCCAATGAGCAGCAGGGAAGAGACAAAAAGGCAAAGAAAGCACATCAGAGAAGAGCAGACATGCTTTATTTTATACTTTAAAATCTTCGCTGCCTTAGCCTTTTCTTTTCTCTTCCGTTTTCTTTCATAGCTCACTTTTCCTGCTTTCTGTCTAGATCTTGAATTTCCACCTTCCCAACTCTCCTCTTTCTATGTCCCTCCCCCTTTGAACTTGCAGACTGCCAGCAGTTATGAGGGTATAGGAGTCCCTTGTCTCTAAAATTATGAACTGAAAGAGATTGCTTTTAGCAACTAATGGAAATTTGGTCATCATTCCCATGGGCCATTGTGGCTCCTGACAACCTTTGGTGACTCAAATATTTGCAGATTACATCTTTTAGCTAATCAGAAGGTCCTGAACTCTAAGTGCTACCTTAACCCAATATTTGATCCATTTGGATTAACAACATGAACTTAAAGCTATGACTGTCTGGAAACAAGGAAGTATTCTGAACAGATTACAGAGGTATTGATCCCAAGGCACGTCATTAATCGAAAGCCCCATTGCCCCATAGAGCCATTCAAGTCCCCTGCACAGTCTTACAATGTTCATGGAAGACAGAACAATGTATTTATGTAAGATGACCTATGACAACAATATAATGTGGTTCAATTAAAAAAATAAGCTGCTTGCATTCCTACCTCTATTAAGACTTATAATTTTGACATATTTAAAATATTTTCCATTTGAAACCACACTATTCAAGAAACTTTGTGTCTTGCTTCTTTAAAAAATATTTATTATGTCTAAATTGGTAAAAGATTCTGCATACTTACTCATAATCTTCTTTGCTGAGCTGGGCCATGAACCTAGGGCCCCGGCATAACTAAGAAGTCAAGTCCCTGCAGTTGGGTTTTTAAAGCTATACAACTCCTTTAAATACAATATTTACACTCACACAACCATCCATCCTCATATAATACCAGATCTTGGAAGTGCTTTGGAAGAACTCTGTTAAGTGTGTTGGTACAGAAATTACTTCTGTCTTTCAGATTATTCTGCAGTATGTGGTCCCAGAAGAGATATTAAAAAGCAGAGAAGGTAATTGTTTTATTATACTCCAAGTATGTTATTAAATTTCACACCATAGCATTGTAAAATAAAGTTTTGACAATTTCTTTTATCAAAGTGTTTTCTAGACTTTGAAGAGGAAATGAATGAGTGTAAAGTACAACCTTGGGCCTGAAAAATATCACAAAATCTAGTACAAGACATAAGATGCACACATGTGAAAAGTTCTACTATCCTAACAACAGTGATTTAGGGAAAAGTGGGTAGGATCAAACTTAGCAGGAGAGCTTGAAGAGTTGAACTTTGGAACATTCTTTGGTTTGGATAAGAATGGAGGTAACTACTCTAAGCTGGTAAATAGTATAACCAAAAAGGAACATTCCACTGAAGTCTGTGTGTCCTCAAGCCCTATGTAAGTATCTTTAACATACTGAACTACAGGTCATGAATAACATGGATTTAGTTCTGTAATTCCTGATAGGTAGTCTTCTCTTCCTTTGAAACATCCTCTTCCCCATCCCATGGAATGGGACTCAACCTTGGTAGAGAGACAGCTCTCATGTCTGTGGAGAGTCTTCTTTTATTCTAAGTCTGCCATCCTCCAACTCCACCTCTGGGGACATTTCTCCAAGTTATTCTCCCATTCGTTCTGTACATGCTTCCTAAAGGTTACAATACCTGATTGATTGACTTCAGCCACTGCCCCTCCCCCACAGTCTCTACAGTAAGTATTCTCTCAATTCTACTTCTCAGTCTCAAAATACATTTCCAATTAAAACCCAAGATGTTCAAATCTGATCCTTTCCAGTGATCTTTAGAACATGTGCAAACATCACAGCACATAAGCAATCTTTGTGATCTCTTTAATGGCCTAGTCATTATTGTATCGGTTTTCAAGTTTGGGTTCAGCATTATAGAGTCTCCCAATTTCCTGCAGTTACAGACTATCAGAGTCTCTTACTAGACCATTTCAGAGAACCTTACTTATCTGCTCACTTCTGACTTCAACCCACGCAATGGACCAATCTCAGTTACCATTATGAAACAAATGATTAGTTATTTGTCTATCCACGAGTTCCTGTAGGTCCTGTTTGCTTGCAGATTCCATTGCTAACATACTGATGGATCTGCCCCATTCCTTTATGACTTGAGCCTAATCTACTTGGCAATTTTTTGTCTCCTTCCACCATAAGCCACCTCTCTCCGCCTCCTTTCTCCCGTGTTCTCTCTTCTTCCCTCCTCTTTCTTCCCTCCTCCTCTTCACCCCCACATCCCCATCTCTCTCCCTCTCCTTGCCCAGAAAAATTTACAGCCAGCTGAACTGTGGGTTGTATACTTTTCCTTGAATGTAATACTCTCAAATACTGTCATTCATTGAAGCCTCATAAAAGCTTTACATCATCACATCCAAAAAGGCTACCCAGACACATTAACTTCCTATATTCCAGAGCAGTTCATTCATGTTATCATCATGTAACCAGATGATTCCTTTTTGAAAGAAGAGATTAAATTCCATAAATCTGTATTTATAGTTTTTAGCCTTGACGAAAGGCTGAACTTCATCTTGCTGCTCCGAAAAGGGAGACCAGAACAATTGCCATCTTTAAAAGTCTTTGGAGACTATACAATGGAATCTGCATGCACCAGATACAGAACAGGTGGTAGGTCAAGAAGGGGGAGAGGATTCCACAATTTATGAATGGTTTTTCTTTCTGGTCAGCTCTGGAATTCTTGGTCAGACCAAGACTTCCAGTCAGTTAGTAGGTAGTTAGTGAGAGCATGGTATCTCATAGTCACATTCTTGACCTAGTCTTTTCCTTCCTTCTATCAGATTATCACTTATGTTTGGGGAGAAAGACACATGGGTCACCAGTGTCTTCAGTCCATTCTCTTCCCATTTGACAGTGACTGGTGTCCTGGTGAAGTGTAGTAAATCTCTGTTTCAAAATAGCATGAGGAAGGCTAATGGGCAGAGAAGAAAGAAATTTATAACCAACCCTCCAGCTTTATTTATCATATACCCTGGGAAAGTACTGAGCTGATAAAAGGGGGGTGGGGAATGAAAGCCAGGCTATTTAAAGAGCATTCTCTGAAACTTCAGAGACATAAACTCATGTTTCTAAATAGGAAAAGGGTGTGGAGCTAAAGACGTTAAGATGCCAGTGCCATATTCTTGAGCCCAGCTTTCAAAATAATGAACCATACAGCCTATTTCATGACTCAGCGTTAGTCCCAAGACATGTTTCTGACTTTATGCCATTGGCTGGAGCCATGTTTTGTCCATTTCCACGGTTGTGGTAGGTTAATGATACAATCAGCTTTTGCTGGAAGTGAAACTGATAAAGAAAACACATTAAAATGATGAGAATTAATGACAATACCTTATCAAGGCCAGACCTTCCTGCCATTCTTTAGGCTAAATTTCCCTGAAATTTAGATTTACAATGTTAAACAAAAGCAAAAGATAAAATCCCTGCACATGTCGCTGAATCAAATGCCCCAGTGAATAAAACAATTAGTGGCCACTAAAGGCAACAGGTAAGGCTGGCTCCATTTAGTATAATGAAATGAAAGACTAGAAAATAAGAGCGCATTGTTTGCTTTGCTACTTCCCCTGAAATAACATAAACTTGAGATGCATATGTAATCTTAGAATAAACTAAGAACCTAAATAGAGGTGATGTGTTCCCAGTGTAATACATCCCTAAGGCTGGGGCTTATGATGGCAGAAGTGAATGCAGAAATGCCCATGGCTTTACAAATTACCATCTCAGTTAACACACACACACACACACACACACACACACACGCACACACACATACTTTTATGCTTGGATTGTAAACAATTCGGCTAACAAAATTAATAAAACGGAGCATTCTAAAATGACAGGTCACAGGATCTGATAACTTTGGAATTTAGTGGGTGCATTTGCTAAATAAAAGAGTTTTTATAAATCAGGTATGGTGGCACAAGTCTGTAATGCCAGCACTTCAGGAGGTAGAGTCAGATGGATCTCTGTGAATTCTAGGCCAGCCTGGTCTACAAAGGGAGTCCAGGACAGCTGAGGCTACCCAGAGCGATCCTGTCTCAAAATAACAACAACAAAATAGTAATTATAGGTAAATATATCATCTGATACATTAAACCTACTTGTAGACTTGAGCCGCATATGAAATGCAATGGCTGAAATTGACACAAAGGACGATACGTCCTTTGTTGGTTTTTTTTTTTTTCATGTATAATAATGTTGTAAAATATTTCTTTTTAATCATGTGAATGCGTGTGCCTCTCTCTGTGATGTGGGAGAGGTTATGTGCTTATAAGTGCACTTGTGCCTTCGGAGACCAGAGTTATCGGGTTACCTGTGGCTGCAGTCACTGCTGGTGGTTGTGAGCTGAACGACACGGCTGCTCAGAAGCAATTAGGGCTAGTGAACAGAAACAGTATTTTCTCTTAACTACTGAGCCATCTCTCCAGCCCCAAACAACCTGTTTATGATATGATTCTGAGCAGGACGGAGAACAGATGTACTGGCTTTGAAGCCTGAAGGCTAGGGTTCAAATCTTGGCTCCAAGCTCCACTTTCCTCTATAGCAGAACAAGGCTGATAATATCTCCAGTAGGTGGCTGTTGCACAAACAATGGAAAGAACTGAGACATTCCCACCTAACTAGTAAACTTAATGCCTGAATAATTAGGTATTTTCAATAAAGTGTATTTTTTACTGAGATTATATTGCCAGTGGAGAAGGAACAGTGGATGGTCTAGCCTGCATCTAACTTTATTTTACATAGGAAGCTCACAGAATGACCTGGTTAAAACACAGACACAGACACGGGCACATAGCATTCCTCTGTGCTTAGCATTTTCTTATCAGTTCCATGATCCGCTTAAACCCATATCTAGGGCAGAGCACTCCTTCCCATATCATACACATCAACGGAATCTCATGTTAGCTAATGTCACAGAGAGGGCAGGGTTTGCCTTTAAAATCAATTATTTTCTTCTATGGTATCTTTTCGAAAGAGAGATGTGCTAAAGACTCTTGGTAGAAACTTGGTGATGCTGGAAGGTGTTTCACTTCCACACTTGTGGTGCCTACCCAAAGGTCACGAGCTGGCTCTGTGGAAATCTGAGGAAATCTGTGGCAACTGAGGAAATGTAAAGGGTGGCGGAAGGCTCTTGTTTGCATGGAATGGCTTTGAATTCTAAGGCTATGAGTCTCGACACTGCATTTACCTTTCGTTTTGCCACATCATTCAGTTCAAGCAACCACAGGATCACCTTCTCTTCCCGAACATGTGGGTGCACGCCTGCCTCTCCCTGCAGCTTCTGGCACGTCTGTATCAGAAAAATCTTACACTTTCTTATTCTGCCCTGTCTTTAACTTTACATCATACCTACCGAGTGATGCTGAACAGGAAAAGACAGGAAGCCAAAAAAGAATTTAAAAAAGAAGAAGAAGAAGAAAAAAAAAAGGTTAGGAAAGCAATCTCACTACTAAGCTGTGGAAAAGGAAAACAGATGGCTGAGATCCAAAGGTCAAGTGTATTCGGGATTTCCTAAGGGAAAGAGATTCCAAAACCTGCTTAGCAGTGCCTTGGAGTATTTACAATCCTAGACTACCCTGACCAACCACTGATCCTTCAGGAGCACAGTGGGATTGGTTCATTTTTTTCCTCCCACATAATCTGTCATCAGACAAGGTCACATATTTTTATATGAGTACTTTGGCCCGAAATGACATGATAAAGCAAAAAAGAATCTTACAAGGTGCTTTCGTGGATTTTCCAAGACTTTTCTCAGACAGAAAATAATGCAAAGCAGCCACTTTTTTTACCTTTGTATGCAATGAAGAATATAAGCTGATACAAGCATGCAGCATTCTCTTCCTTACTCCACCTACCCAAGTCTTCTAAATTATATTAGAATTTTATGACTCCTAACCTGGATTACGGTTGATGCAGTACAATGATAACTTGTGACAAACAAACTTATAAAACAAGACTGGTATGCTACTATTAAAATTATAGGGCTACTGATGTTATAACAACAAAACAAAACAAAAACTAATATCTATAATTCTATTTAAGATCCAGGACTCCCACTGAGCTTTCACCATTTTATACATATGATTCTATCTTCACCTCGTTAGCATAAAGAATAAATAAAACAATTTTTATCTTAAAGACCATTGTCCATACTCTATTGGGGGAGTGCAAACAATCACCATACAAAATATGAATATACACAATGATGAGTATCCAATTGCCTTGTATTATCACCAACATGTTCTTAAGAGAAAAGTCTAGAGTTAGCTTAAAGGAGAGTGAGAGGTGATTCTAATGCCTTAGTTTAAGTGACTGAAACAAGGTTGAACAAGGTTAATGATTTTCCCTGAGCCCCAGGACAATGCTATGCTGGAGATGGAAGGAAGAAAAATCACCATGTTTGGAACATCATTTTAGGCTTTGATGCCTTTTAGTCCATCCCAGAATTTTCAATGCTGGAATTGCCATTTCATTTTATATGTAGATGATTCAGTACAGTTCAAGGACATGGACCTGGACAGTGACAACATTTTTATCGCCAACGCGCATAGTTCTGAAATCATACCAGGATATAAAATTTCTTAATGTAACTTGGGTTATAGTACATGGGCATTAATGTTATTAAATACAGATCTTATTGGTACCAGTAACATGAACATTATTCATAATTCTGCTAAAAATAAATAGAATGGGTAAAGCCTGAAATATTTTCAAAGGAAAAAAAGTCATTCTAGGAAAGATGTCCTTAAAATGTCCCCAAATCATTTTTATTCAGCCATAAATATGACTAATCAAAACTGAGGGTTATAATAGCAAAATTCTCAAACCATTGATCAAATGATGCCCTATTTTCAGGCAGGTAATAGCATAATAGCAAAGAAAGAGATCTAATTTGAATCTGGATATTGAAAATGAATGTGAAGATTTGCTGAAGCATTCCCCCAGCCATGAAGCTGTCTCACTCAGAGCTAATGCTTTGGCCTACTGTTCGGGAAAATGGGGATGGGCAGGCCTTATGTCACCTGCTGCTGTCCTTGCCTCCCTCTGTCCTATACCAGGGTCTTCAGTGTATTCATTCCTCCATTAGCCAAAAACCCAGATGATGTCAACTCGTAAATCTCCTCCAATAGATGGGTAAATGCTTCTGTTTTGTAAACAACCATAGTCTGCAACTTAAATGAATTTCTTACTAAAGAAAAAGGCTAGATGGCAAAATGTAGGTAGCTACATGGTGGCTTTCATTCTTCTTGTTTTAGAAATTTGAATCTTAAATAGAAGTAACAAGTGAACATATGAATATCTCCTAGAATCTTGACGCATAAACAAGAGAGATAGTATATACTAGTATATTCTCAATGCTTTTCAAATGTGGCTAAAGTTTCCTTCAAAGGATCAGGTAAATAAACAGAGTAGTATCTTCACCTCAAACTGAGATAGCCTTAAATGAAGAACAGCAAGGATCCCAGGGCCAGCCCAAAAACTGCCCTTCCAGTTCAAAGTATGGGCCTCACAGACCTGACAAAGGAATGAAAAAGAACCAGGCGTCCTTCTCAGCATGAGGTGAAGTTCAGGGACCCTTGTCATTTGCACAGTTCCCTGGCTCTATTTGAAAACAGGCTCTTTGGGAATCTGGTCTTACTAGGATAAATAAAATGGGTCCATGGGCAAAACAAGTCCAAAGAGCCCTTTGTTCTTGTTATAGCTGTAATCCCAGGACCTGAGGGCTGAGGCAGGAAGATCCTAAGGCCCAGGGAAACCTGGGGTAATTATGTAAGGATATTTTGTTTCATAGTAAGCAAGCAAACAAAAACTTAAGAGTCAAAAAGATCAGTGAGTGGAGCCAGGAAACTCCTACTGGGTACTGTATGGAAACATGTCAGAAAATTCTCTGAAAGGGTGTCTTTTTTTTAATTAGATTTTTATTTTTTATATTAATTACAGTTTATTCACTTTGTATCCCAGCCGTAATCCCCACCCTCCTCCCCTCCCATGAAAGGGTGTCTTAAATTTGGGATTTGCGCATCAGAACAGACATGGGAGTGTGGTTCCTGAGGCAAAAGGTTGCTTTGGACATTTTTTTACCCCTCTACAGACAGTCTCCACTGTAACTGTGGCTTCCTTAGGACCAGTTTGGGCAGAACCTCAGAGGCATGTGTGCATCCCTAGGACAATCACTGCACTGTGATTGTTTACACTTCTCCTCCACTCAGACGCATATTTATGTCTTGACACAGGCAGGCAACTAAACAAAGCAGTGAATGAATGAGCATGTCACCACCCCAACAAAAGACCTCAAAAAGAGCTATTCTTGCCTGAAATTCATAATGACGTTTTACTTTAAAAAATACTAAACAAAACAAAACAACAACAAAACAAACAAAAAACAAAGCAAAAACAAAGAATCCTAGCACAGAATGCCTTATATCACAAAAGTTCTGGGTATTCCAGAGAAGCCAAAAATAGTCCAGAGGGCTCTTTAGGTTTCCAGATAAATCTTGTTTTGCCCAAGCGCTCTTCTGAAAAATAGCTTCATATCCCTTAGGGAGGTTATCTAAACTGATTTTTTTCCCCTGGGAAACCTCCAGCCCCTTGTTGAGGCTCCATTTCTGGTGATGCTATCACAGAGAAGGCCAGTTAGGTTCATGGTGCCCCACCAGAAAATACAGATCTGGCCTGCTGTGCCCAGCCAGCATGATCTATTTTAGGATACCTTAGTATTTTTATTCATGTTTCCTTTTAATGAAAATATAAAATCCATGGCCTTTGATAACAGTGATATGAGTTTGAAACTCAGATCTACCACTTCTCTTTTGATTCTGGGTGGCTTTGAGTGCCAGAAGGCACTCTTTACTTTATATGGGATAATGGATATCAACTGAGATGCTTCTGGAATACAAATAGTTATTCAATAAATAGTGGTTTTAAAGGAGCATTGGGGGGACCAGAAGAAAAGTCTCAATAGACAAAGTACTTGCTCTTCAAGTGTGAAAACTTGAGTTTCAGTCCATACACCAGCCAGATAAAAAGCTGGGCAATCCTGTGCATTTGTAACCCCAGGGCTTGGAAGGTAGAATCGGTTGGATCCCTGGAGCTTGCCGGCAATCCTACCAACCTATGAGCTCCAGGTTTAGTGGAGTCTCTGTTTCAAAAAATAATGTAGAGAGCAAGAGAAGAAGATAGCTGATGGTAATCTCTGTCTGCCACATACACAATTAGAGAGAGAGAGAAAGGGAGAGAGACAGAGACAGAGAGACAGAGAAATGGGGCTGGAAAGCAAGCAAGCAATTGTTCCTGTTTGAATACAAACACAACAATTGTGTCAGAATACACTGGGCATGACATTCTTTAAAATGTTAAAATATTCTCTTTTTCCTTCCCTCCTGTTTAACTGTAATGATGAGACTGGGAGGAAATAAATTTACTGTCTCTGAGTGGGATTTGATACTTACATCTCAGTTGCAATATTATATAAAGAATGGTCTTCCAGGAAAGTAATCAGGCAAAACACTCATACACACACACATACACACAAAGGATCTTCAAAAATGTACCTGGTAGTAAATGGATCCCATCAAGCATTCATGTTTTAAAAAGCTGTAGAAAATACAATAGAATTCCCACCCTATTCAGCACGTCACAGCAGGCCAGCAATAGTTTTAGAACCCACCAAACACAGTGGTATTACTCAGTGTGAAGTAAGTCACCTTGAACTTTCTGTCTATTAGATACTTCATCTACCCTCACCTGAACTCTTTCTTTTAGTCTTTATTGTTTCTTTTCCTTATTAATTATACCCCTCTACTCCTATTAGGAATGGGTGATAGTTTCCTTCTGCTCATAGAGAGCTGTACTACCCTGATGAGTCTATGAAGTATATTTCAGTCATTAGGATATTTCCAAAGTTCTATATGGGCATGACATTCTTTGATTCCTCTTTTTACACCTGTCAGTTCTATCTGTAACATAATACTCTGAACCATGAAAATTGGATCGGTCTTTCTGCCTTGGTTTTGGGTTTTCCTTTGAGATGTGTTTAGAGAGGAAAGTGTCCTGAGGCACAGTGGTGTTGAACAACTTGAAAACCATCACATAGATTTTGAAATCAAGTAGGCAGCAGTGCAGGGGCAATATTATGTCTTAACAGAACCCCTTCACTGAGGAAAAAATTCCCATCAGGGGAGCCTATGGTAACTCTCACAGAAGACCGGTGCTTACAGATTCACAACAGGTGAACAACCAACCTCCTGAAAGATGAATCCTGTCATGTAACCAAATATCGTTATCACCAGTTCTTACTAACTTATCAAAAACAAGAGAACAATAGCGTTGTGTGCAACAAGTAGATGGTGATAATGATGGATGTGTATGTGTGTGTGTGTGTGTGCGCGCGTGCACAAGCATGCACATGCTCAAAAGTCCATTTCATACACACTGAATAATATGGAAGGAATACCAACTATTCTGGGAACAGCGAGCTTGTCCACTGTTGACTGCAGCTTACTCTAGAATGAAATACAACACAAAGCAAAGATCTTGGCTCACAGACTGAGGTGACTGATTCTGGTGGTTCTGTATAAACTTCTGCACATCCTGCCAGACTTTACAGAAAGCACTCAATTAATATGTGAGTGGTTATTTAAGGATAAATAAAACTGACAGTATTTTGGGCACACTGATTATCAGTACATGAAAGCAGGGTTTTTACCATAAACTATTAGCAGTGATTCTCACTTTCAGATTAGTAGTTGCATTGTCTACTTCCTGAGCATTCCCGAGGGTCCCCAAACAGTACCATGCACACTGTAGTAAACAGCACATAGCTGTGATCTAATAATTAGAGCCAGTTACTACACATTCTAAATATAAAACACAAATACAAAGTAACCGAAAGGCAAATAATTAAAATTTAAGCTTCATGTCACTTTGTGATCTGATAGAGACACTTGTGAGTTACAACTTTCCCTAAGCTAAACACCACCCTTAAAAGAAGCTGTCAGTGCACTTAACCTCTGAGCCATCAGTCTTTTCTGAGACAGATACTCCAACAAGGACCATTCATGGAGATAACTTAGAACCCATGCTCAGATGTAGCCCATGGCAGTTCAGTATCCAAGTGAGTTCTTTAGTAATGGGAACAGGGTCTGTCTCTGACATAAACTTAGTGGCTGGCTCTTTGATCACCTTGTCCTGAGGAGGGAGCAACCATGCCAGGCCACAGAAGAGGACATGCAGCCAGTCCTCATGAGACCTGATAGGCTAGGATCAGATGGAAAGGGAGGAGGAACTCTCCTATCAGTAGACTTTTAGAAGGTTTTGAGTCAAGGAAAACCAGGTGACCTACAACATCGGTCACATAAACATTTGTCTCTCCTGGTTTTTTAAAAAATAACGTAATTTTTATTACTAAACGAATATGTGTGACCAGCATTTTCCTTCGCATTTGTGTAATTCTTAGTATACACTGAAATTACAGGCTAATTCTTTCTGAAAGAATTCTGTCCCAGTGGTGGCCTTGCAGGAACACATGCCTCGTGTCAGATTTGAACAACCTGCTTAAAGTTGGCCAGTGGCTGAGCGGATGAATGTGGTGCATACTCTTTCATTACATCTTAACTAGATTGGCTGCAGGAGGAAAGGAGGCAAACATTCTAGGGCCTTCTCAAAGTCAGGCAGAACCATGATTTATTCTACCACTTATATTTTTTATTTCTCAAAATTAAAATATAATTATATTATATTATTTCTCTTTTCCTCTCTCCAATCCTTCCCATGTACTCTTCTGAATCTCATGGCCCTTTTCTTTGTCTACACGCACACTTGCATGCACACCTAAACATATATATGTATAATATGCTCAGCATTTTTCAGTTGCCTGTAGTTCTCTGTCTATGGTTCGGGATCTGTGAGATTTTTCCTCTTCCATGTCAGCATGTCTGTCGGCATGATTCTTGTTTAGTTCTTGTTTAGGTAACTTTGTTGTTGAAATCTCATATGCCTGCCTTCAGCAGTGAAAATCATGGCACAATAATCCTAAGGCAATAGTGGCATTAAGCTCTTGGCAGTAACCAAGAGCTCTCTAATTGGAATTTAAGCCTTCTCAGCAAAAGGGAAGCAATGCCTAATTCTAGAAACATAGCCAGCTATTGCAGGTAGAGGGGAGTTGAGGCCACAGATTGTCAAGGGAACCTACAGCCACCATTTTATTAAACCAGCATTAATCCCTAACTACATTAGAAATATGTATCTACATTCCGAGTCAGTGCAGTTCCTACACCACAACAAAGAAAGAAAGCAATAGACGAGACCATTACAGAAAAGCCTCCCTGATAAAAATGCAGAAAACAAGTGGTTGTGAGGTTCCTAGCCTCAACTGGTCCATCTACAATACAGCTCCTGCACAACTCAGGACTCGGAGAAGGTCACAGAAGGAAGGACAGAAAGACTATAAGAGCCAAAGGAGTAGGATGCCTGGTGTGAGATTGAATCTCATTAGTATCAGGGAGCTGCACACTACCATTTTCTCATATAGTTCATCTTAAATTTTCTTTTAGAAGCAAAAATACAGCACATTTATTATACCAGCCTTTTCAATAAAGGTAACTGAATTGCAACGTAATTGAGATAAATAATATATAAAAAAACTGCTCAGTATGTATTTCTGAGTGGATGATAAAGGTTATGGAAGAGAAGGTAACCAGAGGTTTCATGTTTCCAGTGACCAATGTTCAGCCCAGACATAAGTAGATTTGAAAATTCACATTTGGTAACAATGAGCAGAAATATGGGAATATAAGTTGGCCATTATGGAATACAATTTCTAAAATTCATCTAAACACATTGATGGAAAACAGAAAAGATAAGTAAATAAATGTTATCTTAGTCCTTAGAAGAAAAGTCATGAATATACATCATTGCAGAGAAAACAATTGATCCAAATGCAGTGTGTCTTGTTGTATACTTACTATGCATGCTTTCTCAAACTCACTGGACAATTGTAAGCCAATGGAGAAGAACAGCTTTTAAGTGTGAACATGGTTGTCTCTCCATGAGATGAAGTGGTCATCTGATGTAAAATTTTCCATTCAGGTTAACAAAAACTCCTAGTGGTTACAGTAGAAATGTATCCCTTGTAACTTTTGGCCATTTTGCTTTTAAATGGAGACATAGTAGGGGCTGTCTGGATACTGAAAATGAATGTCTAGGACTTCAATCAACACATTATGTCTGAAAACTAAATAACAGGTCTGTTTCAGATTCTTATTTCTATTGTCAATGAAATGAGGCAAGTTGGTCCACGAAGGAGTTGGGAAAATGGGACTTTAAACACAGCTGTTCAAACCCTCCTCTTGTTCTTATTTATGACTCGATTTCTTATGTGAAATCCCACAACATACAGGGGGTTTCAGGGTTCAACTCGTAAGTCTTGTCTGGGTGCATCTATTTCTTGTTATAAGTAGGAAAAGAAGGAGGGAGGCTGGCAAAGAGAACTGAAATCATGGGGGGTGCTCTAGAACAAGGGGAAGCTTCTGGGAGTCTATGGGAGTGGCCTGGTTGATGAGACTTCCACCATTGGGGATATGGAGCATGAAGAGGCCACCCTCTATAGCCAGGTAGGATTTCCAGTGGAAGGAGAGGAATACCAAACCATCCATAAAACCTTCAACCCAAAATTTGTCTAGACTACAAGTAGTGCAGGGATAAAGATGGAACAGAGATCAAAAGAATGGGCAACAAATGACTAGTTCAACTTGAGTCCCACCCCACAGGAGAGAGCCAACCCCTGACACTATTAATGATACTCTTCTATGATTGCAGACAGGAGCCTAGCATAATGTCTTCTGAGAGGCCTCATCCAGAAGCGGTGAAAACAGATGCAGAGACCCACAGCCATACAATAAGCCAACATCGGGAGTCTTGTGTAAGGGGGAGGGAGAGGATTGAGTGAGACAGAGGAATCAAGTACACTACAAGAAGATCTACAGAGTTGACTAACCTGGGCCCATGGGGACTCACAGAGACTGAACCACCAACTAAAGAGCATGCATGGGTTGGACTAGGCCCCCTACACACGTGTAGAAGATGAGCAGCTTGCTATTCATGTGGTTCCCCTAACAATTAGAGTGGGGGCTTCCTGAGACTCTGTTGCCTGCGTTTGCATCCCTTTCCTGGGCTGCTTCGTCTGGCCTCAGTGGGAGAGGATACTCATAGTCCTGCTTGGTACCATGGGGGCTTCCCCTTCTCTGAGAATAAGGGGATATATTGGGGAGGGGGTGTAAGGGTGAGACTGAGTGGAGAGGAGGGAATACAGCTGTGATAAAAATAAATAAACAATTTTAAAAATAGGAAAAGGATGGATTAATTCTGATAGTTAGCTGTAGAGGTCTTGAGGGAAGAGAATGAGCTAAAAGGTTTTTTTTTTTTTCTTTTTTCTTCAGAGATTATGAGAGAAACTCTGCCCTGTCTTCCCGACACACATTGCAAGCCCAAGGCTCTGACTCTTGGACAAATACAAGCTCCCATGAGAAAGCCAAACTTATGAGCTGTTGCCAGCCTGCAATGAATTGTTTTATGTGATCTTTATAGGAAAACAACATTCGAGGGAGCTGAATCCTAAGAGTGGTGTGGAGTGCTCGAGGGTTTGTTTCCTAAGAAGGAAGTAGTTTGCTCCGTCTCCGTCTCCTTGTATATTTATTAGCTTTGCTTGTGACGCTCTGGTCCACTGTGATTATTTATTTTATTCAGAGAAAAGAAAGCATGACAAGCCAGTGGCTTCCTAAAACAGAGTAAGTCACAGAATTTTCAAGTTTATGCCCAGGTTTGAAAGGGTAAACAAGCAAATGATATCATGTTGGGTGAATAGCTGTTTCCTTACTTTGTCCTCACCACCCTCCACTTACATCCACAATACATCACTCTGAGGTTATTCTGGAGACTAAGTGAAAGAAAGGGGAAGGAAGCTCTGGAGATCTTTGCACATTACCAAATGCAAAGGTGCTCTGCCTCTGACTGTTGATTTTTCAGGTTTCTTGGCCTATCTCTTTTGCAATCAAGAGTGGTTTTTTTGTTTGCTTATTTGTTTGTTAAAAGAGGCAAAATATTTTAGTGTTTTCAAAATATAAAACAAATTTTATATCTATGAGGTTGTATAATGGCCAAGCATATATCCACATGCAGCTAAAATGCCATTTATCTAGACTTGCATTCTGGTCCCAGCTGGGACATTTATTAGAACCATGCCTTTGGAGAGGTCTCTATAATTTCTCCTGGTTTCTTTTTCTATTTATGAAAAATGCAAAAACTCAAGTTTTCCTTAAAGGTTTTATCACAGAGTTCTTGTAAAAGTATTGTGGTTAATACTGATTTTACATACACTGCCTGTTCCTGACACCTCAGAGACAGCAGTGACATTGTACCAAAACCGAAATCATGGCCCAACAACAACAACAACAACAACAAAAACATGTTTGTCTTAGACATAGATTCAGATTTAAGTAAATCCTTCTAAAATTATGTTATTTATCTGCTTGAAATATTGAACCTGCTATGACATTAGAAAAATTATTAAAACATTAGCAGAAGACAAAAAGTGGGTATTATTTTCTTCTGTTATTATGTGGTGACACGGACTTAGTCCTGTGCTATTTCATTATTTAAGTGAATTTAAGTTTATTAGTACTAAAGGTCAAAGAGTTAGTAATGTTTCACATGAACTTAGAGAATTATATCTGATAAAGATACAAATAAATTTTGCCTACTAGAAGAGATAAGCCCAAAGGTTACAGTCTGTTGCCTTTGATATATTAACTACATTGGTATCTAACAGAGCAATCTTATTTAAACATTTACGAAATAGCTAACCTATAAATACCCAGATGCTAAAATAGGCTTTAAACTTGCTTTATCATTGGCTTTTTAACTAACACATTAGTTGCATACATTCTTTGACGTATGCTCATTTTGTGTTTGCAAGTCAGGTTTAAATTATTTTAATTAAACATTAACAGTGATGGAGAGATTTTGTTGTTGATGCAATGATTTTAAGAGGATTTAACAGACAGCAGTAGTGTGTATTCCGATATTAGGGGAGAAAGTTAAAATGTGAGTGAAATGATAGATTGATGGGGAAATGGGAACACAGAATTTCTGGAGCTTTCAAATATAAATACTAAAACTTTATTTTCTTTTGCTCTCCTGGGAGCATTATTGATATACTGGTTACAGTGACAAGAAAATTAAAGACTTCTCTTTAAAAATTACTTTTCTACTGCTGTGCTAAGACACTGTGATCAAGGCAAAGTATAGAAGAAAGCACAAAATAAGGGCTTACATTTTCAGAGGGTGAGTCTACTCCTGCTGACACAACAAAGGCCACACCTCCTCACCCTCCTCAAACACTTCTACCAACTGTTTGAGAGCACTCAAATAGATGAGCCTAGGAGAGCCACTTCACTCAAATCATCGCAAATGGATCCTTTTGGTGATACCAGCAGTTCATAGTACAGAAGTTTCACAGAAAGAACTTCATGGTTAACTTCCATTCACTTTCTATTTATGCCTCAAATAGTGGGAACTGAACGTTGGAAGTTAAGTCATGGCATGCTAGTGCAAATATGAACAAAACTACAATAGAAGATTCATGTCATAAAGGAACTAATCACGTTATAATCCAAAACTGGGCAAAATATGTCCATAGAGAACCTCACCTCCTATAATAAAGAATGGCAACCATATTTCAAACGTATCCCAAATTTGATGGATGAACTTGAACTCAGATCTCATTAATTATGCGCAACATGAATATAGTGGGCTAAGTTAAGTCAAGGAAGTTTCCAAAGCAAAAAAACTGACTAAAGCCTTAGAAAAGACAACAAGGTAGAAGGGATCAGCTGAGAGTTTAGTGTGTAAACCATATTCTACTAGCGTGTTTATAATATTGAGCTGTTAGCAGAAGGAGACCTCTATCAAGTTCCATCTCCTGGAACAAATCAAATAAATAGATTCTGCTGATTCTTTATGCTATTTGTTTTGGGAGTTGGAAAATCAGGTTTTGTACGTGTTAAGGACCAAGTCTATGTCCGTGTCAGTTAGGGAATACATGTTGAGTAATTCAGTCCAAACATACATTATTTTTATTCCATCTTCTCCCTGCCTCTAAAAAAAAAAAAAAAATGGGACAGGAAACCAGATCATCCCAGGTGTGCACTACAAACATGAAAGAGTGGTTTGGCTCTAAGAAGTTTTATATTTGAGCAAGACATCCGATCCAGTTTATTTAATGTAAACTGTTTAAGACAAGAATGCCAGACAGAAAAGCACATCGGAGAAGCATCTGTTGAGAATAAAACAGTGACATCACAATTCTTAAACATTGTGAGAAAAGCAGAGTCAGAAAATAGCAAGTCTTCCTCTTGTCCTCGGTCCTGGTTAATGGCACAACTGGTCCAAGATCACTTGCTTTGGGGGAGAAAATTCCCAGGCAGATGCCAATGATTCTTACCCTTGACTCCTAAACTTAATACTTAGCCTGGTGATAAGCACATGAGTTGATGGTACATTCATTTCCTTTGACAACTCATCATGAATAAATTGGCCTTTAGTTTAGACAGTTAGTTTAAACTGTCGTGAACTCTGGGAGCCATCTTCAGTGTTCTATCTGTTTCACAAAGGGAAAGAACTAAGCCACACTTCATAACTTGTTCAGTCTGACTCACCTAGGTTTGGGATGCTAAGAGTCCATAATTTTTACTTTTCTAATCCTGTTTGTTTTCCCAGAGTCAAGAAACTCTTTGTTATGCAGTAGTTATCTGGTATTTGGTTGTGAGAAGAAGAAACAGCAGCTGTTTAAACTCTGTGTCTCCTTTGGGCTCAGCAAATAAAAAGTATTAATTGTTTATGCCAGGTACCAATGTTTCTCCTCTTGAATTTATTATTTCTTTTTTTTTCTTTTTTTTATTATTATTTTTTTCTTTTTAGTTACATTTTGTTAACTCTGTGTCCCAGCTGTATCCCGCTCCCTCATTCCCTCCCCAACCCCACACTCCCTCCCTGGTCTCCTCCCTGCCCCTTTCCAAGTCCACTGATAGGGGAGGACCTCCTCCCCTTTCATCTGACCCTGTTTTATCAGGTATCTTCAGGGCTGGCTGCAAAGTCCTCCTCTGTGGCCTAACAGACTGCTCCTCCCCGGGGGGGGGGGGGGGTCAAACAGCCTGCCCTTGAAATCCTGTTAGAAATAGTCCGTGTTCCCCTTACTTTGGAAAACTACTTGGTTACTGAGCTACCATGGGCCACATCCGAGCAGAAGTTCTAGGTTATATCCATAGATGGTCCTTGGTTGAGTGTCAGTCTCAGAAAAGACCCTGTGCCCAGATATGTTTGGTCCTTGTAGAGTTCCTATCCTTTCCACATCATACTAACTTCCCTTCTTTCATATGATTCCCTGTACTCTGCCGAGGGTTTGGTTATGAGTCTTAGTGTCTACTTTGAAACACTGCTAGGTAGAGTCTTTCAGATGCCTTATGTGGTACAGAAATTGTGGTATTTTTACACAATGGAATACTACTCAGCAATCAAAAAGGAGGAAATCATGAAATTTGCAGGCAAGTGGTGGGATCTAGAAAAGATCATTCTGAGTGAAGTATCCCAGAAGGAGAAAGACAAACTTGGTATATACTCGCTTATATAGACCTACAAGATATGATAAACATAATGAAATCTACACACCTAAAGAAGATAATCAAGAAAGTGGACACAGGCGAAGGTGATTAATCCTCATTTAGAAAGACAAATGGAATTTATTATTTCTTACCCCTGCATGCTATAAAAGGGATGGCCACATTCCTACTTCACATGTGATTAGCTAGCACTAGCAGTACACACCTGACATCCCAGAGATCAGGATCCCAAAGCGAGACTGTACATTCAAGGCCAGCATGAGCTATGTGTGGAGATCCTGTCTACAACAAACAGTAACACAAAACAAGCAAGACAAATCAAAATGTAGCATGGATAAAAACAAACATGATAATGAAATATTAAAGGTACTTCAAAAATTATATTTCTACTCATCTGCAAAGGAACTGAGAGAGGAGGGACTCATTTTATCTCTTAAGTGCTTAGAAAAATATTCAGAAGATTCCTGTAAGTAAAACATTTCACGGAGAATGTGAAAGAAAAAAATCCGTTTTAAGAACATAGAAGATGCTACCTTTCTACTCCAACAAAGGTCGCTGGTTTATTTCTGGCAATGTTAGTCAGCAAATAAAAGAAGAGAAATCTGTACTCACAACCTGAGTCTAAGGGCTTTTCAATGATTAGAAAAATCTGCCCTTTTCAAAATCATTAATCGCTTTGTGGTTCATCTGAGCTGCATTGCTCAGAACTGGAAAAAGCTGGTTTAAGACCCGATGTCAATTATTTCTCAGATAGCCTGGCTCTATATGTCTGTATCTGGGATAGCTCACTTTTCTTCCTGGAAACAGGAAGGTGCTGATATGGTGAGTATCACGATGACTAAATCTTCACTTTCTAAAACCTTTCTGAAACAGAGCTGCACTGGGTGATTTCTTACCATACTGTGACAAAATGCACTTGTTTCCACACGGATGGGAGTGTTAGATTGCCAAGGCTGCAGCTCACACTAGCTGCGTTAACACCCCTAAAAGGGGTGTGAGGCTCAGGCATGAGTGTGGCAAGCTCAGTGCTGCATGGTCTCAGAACAATTTCTCCTCGGTTGCAGCTGCCTGGAGAGTTTGTTTGACACTTCCTGGGATGAGAGCAAGCTTGAGTCAGTGTTTTACTCCATTCCAGGAGAGACCTTGCTCTAATGGAATTTACATGTCTGGCCTTTCAAGAACAGTGCCCCAAATGGAATGCAAGGCAGAGGAAGGCAGAGAGGGGGAAAAGTAAGGGTGCCAAACCGACACTAATGACCCACATGGCTAAACTGTTTTGTCTGTACCGTGTCTTAAGGCACCAACATTTACAGAGAATAAACGAAGAAAAGAGAAAGATATTCCCACAGCTCAACCCTCTTTAGAGTTTGGAATAATTTTAAATTGAGTAATAATCTGAGCATATTTGCAACCAGCATCTGTTGGGTCCAACTGAGTTTCAGTCTGACTTTAGTTCCCCTGAGTAATCAGCCCACATATAAGCAAGTTAGGGATGGAAAAAAACCAAACCTTTCATTTTCTGTTTCCCAATTATCCTTGTGAGCATCCATCAAAGTTTAGCCCACAGTAGGAAGCATCAGTGTAGTAGAGAGTGCTCTGCAGAGAACTTGGGTTCTTGGGTTCAGATCCTACCTCCATGAGTCATTTACTAGCTGTTTGAAAGAGCAACTTAACCTTTTCAGGACTGATTCATTCACTGGTTTCATAGTTAGGCTTTAGTGTGTAGGTCAAATAATAAACAGAACAAACAACAAATCCAAAGGTTTAGAGGCAGAAGTGGTTTAAGACTATACTAGCACCAGGAAGGCCTATGGGGCTCAAATAATAAAAACGGAAGAGAGTGAAAGAAACAATTTAGAGATGTTACTGGGGACTTCATCACTTGGAACCTGGAAGTCACAGTAATTTATACTTTTTAAGAAGCGTAACAGAAATCTACCGGCATAGTTGAAGATGGGTATTGTGAAGATCTTGCTTATAGGCTCATTTCAGAGGCTCTGTAAAAATTCACAATGGAGGCTACATGAGGAAGTGGCAACATGAGGACAGGGGAACAAGGTATTGGAGTTGGGGAAGGCTGTGAAGGTGGTCAGGGAAGGGCAGACAGTCACTTTGCTAGGAGAGAGAACTATGTAAGAGTGAAGGGTTTTGATACCTGAGCAACTCCATGAATGGTAAGGATAGTTATTAAAACCAGAGCCATAACAGAAACTAAGCTTGGGTGAGGGAAGGGCTAAAAATTAAGATGTGTTGGAATTTAATATACCTGCTTCCTAATTCTTAGTTTAGACACCTCATGGGATACTTAAAGTCCATTATGGAGATAATGCATATGGAGCACTTAATAAATTAACAGGAAGTCTGTAGTGTCTGAACCCTTTAGGAGAAAGCAGGTATGTAAATGTCAACACAAAATATTTGATCTTTAATGTCAACCAAGATTTTTTAGGAAAAGACAAGATCACCTAAGAATGGTTGGGACAATTGGATGGGGGCTGCAATCAGGACTTAAAGTTCAGGAAGGAAGGAAGCAAGGAAAGAATGAAGGAAGAAAAGAAGAAAAGAAGGGAGAAAGAATAGTGGGACCCTAAATGGAAAGGAGGATATTTTGGAAAGGGAAGCAGAAGAGGGGCAGAAGGCTGTGAGGAGGAGGAAGGAGAAGGTGGAGAAGAAAGGAAATATGGTCAAAGTATGTTACATTGCTTGATCAAAATTTCATACACAACTCATAATTCTGTATACTGACTTTGCACCAAGGAAAAGGAATATACTAAAATAACAAGCTGTCATTGGCAGTAAACAATGTAAGAGCACTCCTTAATATAAGTGAAAGTCTGCATCCTGCTTCTTTCAACGTATAAATTTAATTATAAAAGGCAGAATCTGTTAGAAGCACACATCATCTTCATCTCAGTGCAGGGCCTGTGTCTATATATCAAGTCATCATGGAGCAAGGGGGACAGTCATAAACTGGCAGCTCGTATTCACTGCCGAGCTCCACTCTTTGCTGTAAATGTGACAAAAAGTTTCCATAGCTGTAAAATAAATACAGTTTTATGGAGCTTGTTACAAAGAGTCAATAAGAACATAATTTAGCTTTAATGATGCAAAAATTTCCTTTCACTTATGGAGATATACATCACTTGGTAAAACCCTTCCCTAGTTTACATGAAGCCCTGTATACATCTCTAGCACCATGTGAGCCAGATGTGGTAGCATACACTTGTAATTTCATCACACAAGAGGTGGAAGCAGGAAAATCAGAAGTTCAAAGTCATCTTTATCTATAAAGCAAACCATGAGCCATCCCGGGATACATAAACTCCCTCCCTTCTTTTTTTTTTATTTCCTTAAGAAAAAGACAGTAAAAGAGAACATGGAAAAAAATGAAATGAATCAATGGAGTCACATATTCTTACTGTCTACAAAAATTATTCTGAGTTTTATAAGATGAAGTTGACAACATAATTTACGATTGGAAAGTCTGCTGTGTATGGTCTAGTGTGGGTAATTTAACTAATAGGTCAGTGACATCTTTAGTCTGTAGGGCCATGTTCTTTCTTGCTTTCTTGAGTATCGGATGTGGCCAGAACTTCACCATCCACAGAATGAATGCAAACTATCAAATATGTAAAATATAGAAGGGCTGCGGGCTTGAGTTTATCAGTTTTTAAATTTTCAACAGAATTGCATTCTATAGACTGGGTGAAGGCAGAGTTTGTAATAATGTTGAAATACAGAGATGGAGAGGGAGGAGATGAAAGAATGGGAAGAGATGTTTGTGCTCACAACTGAAATCAGAGAGGCACAAACATGAGTCCTAGTCTTTCTTGTTGACTACTACTGACTTGGCTATGTTTCCCTTTCCACTTCAGCTAAATTCTCTGTAGAATGGGAGTGATAGAATCTGCTGCTAGGAACAGAGGTCTTGGAGTGAGGTAGATGGTTTCAGTGTCATGAGGATTCAAGAGGTCAATGCATGAAGTGTGCTTAGCACAGAGCCAAGCATATAAGACATATTAGAGTGAGTTATTTATCACTGAGTGACATGGACTAATTAAGAAAGCCCTTTTTGTGAAAGTAGCCTAAAAAGTAACTTAAAAGTAAACCAAATTACAAAGGCAGAACATGTTTTTAATGTTACAGTTACATAATTTCCCTGATCTTTAAGAATAATTTACAAATCAAAATAGTTTGGAGTTGTAAAACAAAACCTAACATCTATCTTTAGTCCCACGGCTGTTTTTCCCCTGGGGGATATCTTAATAGCAATATCATTATTAAAGTGGAACCACTTTAATGAAAAAAAAAATGGTTCCTCAGAATATTGAAGATGTAAGATTATAATTTGGTTCCATAGTCTGGACCACAGATCCTTCTTTAGTTCATAAAACAGCTATGTTTTTGCTATATTTTATTCTTTCCTCATTAGAATATTTGTACTTATGTATTTCATGTACCATATTTGCTTGAGTCTTTTTAAAATCTATTTCATCTCAGCAACTTACAATTCTTTAAAAGCTATATCATGGATCCTGCCATGCTATTTCTCTATTTTCATTAACACTTGTTTACAGAAGCTTCACAAGGCTCTAGTACCCCATATGCAAGCAAACTAGCAAGCAGACCAACTAAAGGAATTTCTTGGTATGGCTATAGTGTCACTCCATATTAGCACCCTGCTTATGATTATACATATGCTGCTGCTCCCATTGTATTAAGGTGAAAAACATTATAATTACAATGTTATGAGAATTTATTAGAATTTTACTATACTGTGACTTATTTTTTGAGTACCCATAATAAGCCAGACCTTGCTGATGATTACTTTAAGTTCTCCCGAGCCGTCAGGGTAGTCCAGTAATGAAGATGTCATTTTGATTGCCATTTTCCAGATGATGAAATTAAGGTATGATGCTGTGTGACATGTCAGAAGGCATAAGCAATTATGTGGGATACCAGAAGAGGAAGACTGACTGTCTGAACCTCACAGCCAGGTCCTTGTCCCATTGTCCAGGTGGCACAATACTCAACACTATCCTTGCTTATATCAAGGACAAAGAAAGCTTAAACAATCTCAGGTTAGAACATTATAACCAGATTTTAATCTGGGAATGGAACTTGCCATTATACTTATATCATATTTCATAACATGTACATGCCCTTTATTTATGTCCAGCATTGTGCCTTATCTATGGGAGGCAGATACTAAAACAGACATTTCCTTCTGGTCACAGTAAACACCCAAACTCCCGTTGAGTAAATGAATATGAAGAAGGAATAGCATAAGATCCCCATCTTCTCCTCTCTCTCTTTTACCCCAGCTCCTTTTTCAGAGTTAGTGTATAAGATGGAGAATATGAAAGATAATGTATGTGGTGGGAAATCCTTAGATGACAAACATGTCCCAAAGGCCTTTGCCATCCACAGTGACTTTCTCAGCTGCCAAGGACTTTTCTTGGGATGCCTTTAATATCTTAAAGTTCAAATATAGGACATATTATTAGCAGTGTGTGAGATTAGAGTAAACAGGTCTACCCAAAATAGTACCTTCAACAAAAAGCTGGGGAAACCTGTAGCAGTCAGGTTTCTATGGGGACAGACCAAGGAGCTATAAAAATTCTCTGCACGTAATAAAACCACTCCTTTCTCATTAAACAACAACAAAAAATCCAGGCATCATGGAGAAGGGTCTTTGATGGAAATAGTGAAGATCTCAAATAGTGAGGTCTGTAGGTTGGCTCGCCTGAGTACTTGAGGTTGTGGGAATCACTGGAAGGAAAAATTCTAACCAAGAATTGAACAAATGCTTCTGCTATCTCATAATAAGAAGCCAGCTGCTTTTGATACCATCCTCTGCCCACAAATTCAAAACATGCAGCCTGCTCCATGCTGTGTGAAACAGGACATAGAGGTGTTGATAAACTAGCCAGGCCTTTTTCAAGGGATTCACAGAAATTGACCTTAGAAAAATGTAAAGATGTGTGAAACAGATTTTCAATCAACCTAACTAATAAATGTTGCTAGCAGCTGTGAACGGTTAGTCCCTTAGAAAGAGAGGATCAACGCCTGTTCCTGTGATCTTTAAATCTTATGTAAGGAAATCTCAGGGAAGAAAGCTAGAGATGTGCTGAGCAGTGGGAACAAGTAACCCTCGAACACTCTCATTTACAAATTAAAGTAAGTGAAGCTGAAGGTAGCCCAAGTAACATTCCATAGAGTGAGCTAGGAATACTCTATTGATGGATGTGAAGTCTCGGGTTTCAGGGTGTCAAGGGGCTCTGCTGTGCTCTCCCGGTGACTGCATCTACCCCGGAGTGGGGGTCCTTCCATGACATAGACAGAGGCTTGTTGAGTTTCATTTCCATAATCTTTGGGAATTCCAAGAAGCCTGTGAGTCATCAGAGCTCATTACCAAACATGGGTGTGGAATTTAATTTCCTAGAGATTATAAAGAATATAGCACACATTTTGTTCTGCAAAGCTCTGGATATAATTTTGGCTGTGAGCAAAATATGAGTCAAATGACCTTTTAAGGTAACTTCCATGTATATTTAGGACTTAAGTCTCCAAGATTTGGCCGACTCAGCACTTTTGAAAAGTATTTTTGTTGGACAAAAGTGTTTTTTTTTTTCCCCCTTCAAACAATCTGGCTGCTGTAAGAGTCTGTGGCATTGCTTTAAGTTAACACAATTCACGCTATTAAAATATTAAAATTTTAAGTCTGTTAGATATAGGTGGCCTGGTACCCATTTCAAGTATAGACACATCCGTATTAAATGAGAGTTTTTCAAGTCTTTGTGGCTTCTCTGATCTATGTGAGAAACCAGGGAAGGTGTTAAACGCTGGGAGAGTGTCAAGCCTGCCGAAGGAAAGTCCACACCCTGGCCTCATTTCTAGGTCTCGCCCCTGCCTTCTTCAAGAGATGGATGTCTCAAGTCTGTCTTGGGTGCTAGACATCTACGTTACTTCTTTTATCAACTGTAACTTTAAGTCATTAACTATGAAGTTGTGAGGGAGAGAGGAAAACAAACAGTTTTGGGTATTGGAATCTACCTATGTCTACATCATCTGTCTGTCTGTCTCTTAGTTTAAATTTTTCCTTCCCCAAATATGTGCTTATTGACACCGAGGAGAAAAGCCCTGACAACTGAGGAGAAAAGCGAAGAGAAAGAGGATCCTTCTGCAGCCCCTGCTGCTGGTGTCTGCCTGGCATTCACCTCATCTGTAACTCTTTTCTCTTCTTCGCAGGCCTTTCAGGGCCTGTTGATTTTTCATTAAGGAAAGTGGCTCTAATCTATTATTAAACAGTTTTCACCTCCACCACCCTCCTGTTGTGCCTCATTATAACATCACCAACACCAAGGAGTCCAATATCCTAGCATTCTCAATGGGAAAACATCTCTTTGTGCTGTAAGTGGTGAGAAGGATTCCAAGCTGTGGTAAACTGCAGGCAGGTTATAACTTTGGACCCGAGAACCAGCTAAAGAAGTGCTACCCACAGATGCACTCTTTCCCCCTAATATTGCCCCCCTGCCTTTCTGCTTGCTCCCCATAGCTTCCTTCAAAAGATCTCTGGCGTGGTTGCATGCATTCCCATCCCCCAATCCACTGGTTCCTGACAATCCACTGGTGGTAACTTCTGTAAGACAGGCACAAGGATGAGTTGCTACCTGTGTGCCCTCCAATAAAAAGAACACCTTTGGAGACGGCAGGCGTGCCCTCAAAAGAGGACCAGTTATCTCACTGCCCTTAAGTCCCTTCTTGACTTGAGAGAGGAAAAGTGGTGGGTGTTTAATAAGCATTTCCTGTTATTGACAAGTTACACCGTTCAGAAGTGGTTGAATAACCGAGAACAACACAGCTGTGTAATATTTTACACAAGTCATTTCATTGTTGCACAAATGTTTTCATAGGTCAGAGCCTCAGAAAAGACTGCTAGGTCAAGAGATAAACAGATCCCTGATCCTGTTAAATATTTCTAGCTCCCTCTTCCTAGGGGTTATGCCACTGTGTATGTCCCTAGAAAAGTATGAGCGTCCCTGTTTCCTATCATCTCCACAACCGACTCTGCTATCAAACTGGTGAATGTTTAGTAGTCTGATTAATGAGAAAGCCTCTCACTATGGCTAAGACTGACATTATCTGGAGTATATGTTTGGGGACTAGGTGTAATTTAAGGGAGCTTAAGTTCCTGCAGTTCGCCCACGGCGTTCTATAATGCAAAGCTCTACGCCCCATCCTTTAAATAAGACCCTGCAGATATCCCACCCAACGCTGCTCACACATGCTCTGGGATGGAATGAGGGTAGACGTGGCATGTTTATTAAAGGAGAAAAATCCCCGGAAAGCTTCGTGCTTCTCAAATCAGTCTTTAATCACTGATTTGGCAGAAGGCAGATGGAAGCATGAGAAGGTGACTGTGAAGTAGTGGGAGGAGGAGCTGGTTTCTCCATCAATTTCTATCTCATGCTATTTGGGGATACTTTATAGATGGCTTATCTTTTATTCTTCTTAAATTGTACTGCTCATAGTTTTGTAGGCCCCGTGAACCATAAAAGATGGTAGAAGCTGGGGAGAGAGAATTTCACCAATGGCAGTTTACTTCTGACTGTTGTACAGAGTATGCAGGACCTCAGCAGCATACCACTGTCTGTCTTTCAAACTGTGTCTGGAAATATTTCTAGAAAATATTAAGATTAGGCAACTACAGCATAAAGAACAGAGACGAACACGTCTTAAAGAGTGTTACCTATAGTGAAGTGTATACTCCCTGATAAAAGCGTTCTCTTCTCAACTGCGTACACAAAATCCTGGGTAAAAGAAAGGAGAGTGAGCTGCAGCATTGCAGGAGCTCTCCAGTCCTTTAACGTGGGGAAGGGCTAACGAAAATCTTCCACTATGATTTGGCTACAGAATCTCCCTCCTCCACCTGATCATGGCCACCCCCTTGTGATAAGAGATACGAGAGGCAACACTGTGTGGTGCAATGAGGAACGGCTGCAAAAATGCTCAGAGAATCTGCTCACAAGCATCATTCCAGTCTTGACATTAATCCCCATTCTTACTACGAATGGAAGCCTGCCTCCCCCACCCCGACTATTGCTGTGGGCATACTGGCTTCTATATTGCTTTACACAGGGCTCAGGTGACAACATGAGCCAGAATCCCTTAAAGCACTAATTCACGATGTGTACCAACAATAAGAATCTATGTCCTGCTCTGGGCCATCACTTAAATGTCACTCCACCAGTGGTCCCAGTAGTTCTGTGTCTTTGGTATTTGCCTTTTCCCCTTCTGGTATCATATGCCGCTCAGCAACAGTATAGATTCTAATCTATCAGTGGTGCTAAATTATTAACATTTCATCGGGTTCTATGGAGCCATGGAGAAGCATCTGCTAGATAAGCCTGATGCTTTTCTTTGCCCTTTGGCTGCTTTTGTCATAAACGTGCATTAAGTGTACAATATGCCCAACATGCTGCTGAGTGCCTGAAGGACAAGGCCCTGATGGCTCACATGCTGACTTTTTGAATACTCTGACATACTTCCTACTGGGTGCAGCTTAGATGGCTCCTCCTCCAGGAATCTATACTTGAGCTTCACTCAATTCAGTCTGGACAGTGGCATTATTCTATAGATATCTACCGGGATATTCCTGCTGCTGCTTGAGAACACCTTGTGATCTTTAGAGCCAGGTCTCCAGGCCCTTAATCTGATCTCAGCATCTCTTGTGGTGAATGCCGCCTCCATAGGACTCAGGTTTATGAGCTAGTTTCTGGTTAGGTCAAAGGAGAAACAAATTTGGCTCTCAAAGATCATATCAAATGCAGCTCAGATTTTCTATGCTACCTACACAACTAAAATGCATATATAATATCTTTAACAAAAATAAAAATGGGAATCTCTAAATAATCCCATCAACTGAGACATATTCAAATATATCCTTCAAAAATGAGCTGGATGATGCTAAAAGACCCAGAAGTTGCTTTCTAAAGTAGTTGTGGCTCAGTTCAGAGAAAGATGTACAGATAAAGCAAGGGGAAACCACAGCTGAGAGAGAGCCGTGCTTTCCTCAGGAATCATTTTTCTTCTCAGGCTGTCAACTATCTGTGCGGCTTTGTTGTTAATGTCAAGAGAAAGCAAGGTGAGACAATGGCTGTTACCAATCTGGTTAATCCTAGAGACACGGAGTTTTATGTCTTTGTAAGTCTCAACCACACAAAATAATGATAAGGCACATGCCATCTCTTCTCTGCTTCTTGTCATGGGCTGTCTTGCTCTGTTGTAAACAGATCATAATTAAAACAAAGCTCACTCAGTCAGCTAGCCAAGTCTGAGGAGCAGAGCAGCGAGGAAGTCCATGAATGTGGACAGGCTAAGCACGAGGCATACGAGCAACAGTTCCTGTTGAGCCTCAGCAAAGAACCTGCACAATGTCTATTTCTGATAGCTGTGCCCTTGAAATGTCATTTTCACACTTGTACAAATTGAGAAAAATATTCCTGTGCTTACTGCAATGTGTTTCTCATATTAATGACGAAGATATTTTAAAATGCTGAACTGGTCTGACAGATGCCGACCAAATAGTTTCAACCTCTTGGCTGAGGTGGTGTTCCTCTGGCGTTCCCCGCCGTCTTTGAGGAAAGCTCAACTGCACGTTTTTCTTCCTTGCTTCCCATCTCTCCAGTTTCCCAATTTTAAGGAATTCTACGTTGATGGGAAGGTGAACCTGTATTTTTGGACTACATCATTCTCTTCTGTTGCCAGGTATATGAGAGGTTTGTATAAAAGGGAATAAAAAAGAAACCATCACATTTTTTTTTCTCCATGCATGCCAAATAATGCAAGTTTGAAAAATGAAAAGCTGGTGGCAGGCAGCCTAGCCTTCACCTCTGATATGCATGAAGAAATCCGAGGAAGGCTGGGAAAAGCATTCATCTATCTACTCAACTTATCTGCTCATTCATTCATTATTCATTTGAGGAAATTTCATTAACTGTCTGTGCTTTTTAAGCATTTCTTTAATGCATATAAGTTTTAAAATTAAAATCGGGGCAGAGTGTTAAAAGAAACACCTACTACATTGTGCCCACATTTAAATCCATCTTTTAAAAATGTGATTGCAGAGATGTCTATGTGTAGCTCCTACAGAGCATATTTTCACAGGTACACTGACAGCTTTAAAAAGAAAGAAAGAAAGAAATAGCACTATAGATTCAGGTACTTGTGAACATAAACAGAAGCATAAATATCAGAAATTTCCAAAATTTTTCTTTTCTTCCTCATGAAAAGAAAGAGCAAATGGGAGGAGAACTCTATATGAGACTCAGCCTATTCACTCACATTGCTCTGTGAGACCTAAACTGATGATCAACCAGATCATGTCCTGCAGGTATCATGTACTTTGTGTGTATATTTATCCACGTGTTCACGTAGCATCTCCCACAGTGGTTCAAGCAGTATCCTGGGGGCCTTTCAGAATACAAGGTTGAACAAAACCAGGCAAGGCCTCCCACTCTCATGGGTCCTTTGTTTCATAGGCAGCCAGAGGCTTATAAAATAACCACATGGATGAATTAACGATGACAAACTGAAGGATGTGCTTTGAAGGAAGGGCATGCTTCTACAACCTTGACAGAAGAGCCACACAAAGAGAGTGCCATGGGAAGGCTTTACTTGGCAAGAGATGCTATGCACCCAAGAAGCAGATGAATGGCTACAGGTCAAAGAGGTGGGGGTGGATGGGCCTAGAACAGCTTTAGAACATCAGAAACAGGAAGGACTTTACAAAAGGCTAATGTGACTGTAAAGCTGTGAACTGACAGGAAAATCTTGACTGTGTACAAATGGGATAGTCTACTAGACATGCACCACTGGGCATATTAAATACACCTAGTTCGAAATGATATTAGCTGTTACTATAAAACACACATTGTTTTGATGACTTCCTGAAAAAGAAAACAGACCTCATTAATGACTTTGCTTATTGTTTCTAGGTTGAAATGATGTTTGAGATATATCGTGTTAAGATTATTTTCATGTGTATCTTTTTTCATGTGTATCTTTTTTTGCCAAGAAAAGGTAAAGTTAGACACATGGCTCATTACCTTTTTATTGGATAGTATGTGTATTAAGCCTGAAATTATACACTTTGTCATGGGCACAATGGAGTTTTGGAAAGCTTTACACAGAGAGGTAATGGCCTCCTTCTGGCTTCTAGGTAGAGAAACAGCGAAAGGCCAGTAGAAAAGGAAGAGACAAAGAGCTTTGTGCACCTGGTTAGATCAAACAAGAACACACATCATCGTTTTCTTAGAGTCAAGAAATGGAGAAGAAGAAGTAGAGAGCCCTTGGTGATGTTTGGGTGGAAATCACCTACAGGCTCTATGAATTATGGCCTGTACTGAAAAATTCCAAATGACTGAGTTTCATTCTGAGCTCATAAAGTCCAGAGAAAAGAAAGGAGTTTATTTGAAAAATATGGAAATATACAAGATAACATCATAAATCCTTTACTAGTAGTATGAATTTAGAGAGGTGAGAATATAAATAATCAAGGATGTGATTTACATAGCAAAAGAATATTGCCACTGCTATTGCCTTTAGGCTGTTTTCATTAAAACTTGAGTACCATCATCAGGTCAATAAACTGAATTCTTCTCGGAACACTAAATATCTTTCAAAACAGAGCTGAACTTAAATTAACAGCAGTATTACTAATATTGACTATGAGCAAAATCCTGTGGCAGGCTGCTTTCACAGAGAAAAGGAAAGAAAACCAACATTTATTCAGTGTTTAGTGATGTGTTCCAGGACCTGCAGAGATTTAGAATTCATTTCATCTTTCCAAGAGCCTTAGGAGGTCACCTTATTATCCCCAGCTCAGAGATAAGTAAAAGGAGGCTCCCAGTGGTTAGAACATTGATGAAAGTTGCACGAACATGAGGACTATTTTGATTATGCTTCCCACTGACGGCCAAAGTGCAGAACACTGTCTGTGGTACACAGGCTACTAAGTAAATATAGGCAGAAGGTACAAAGGTTTTACAGCTTACAAGAGGTAAAGTTCCAAACCTCTTGAATCTTGACTCGAGCATATGGTACAAGTTGGAGTATTTAAAAAAAAATTAAATTAGGGATGGCCTATATACATATGGTTAGGTTAGCAGATATTTATGTAAGTTGTCTTCGTCTGTTGACAGATGGTTCTCCTGCACCTCAGTGAATAATAATAAGAGTTAACATCTCCTGAGTAGTTACTGTGTGCCAGACACTATTCTAAGCACTTTCTTTACAATACTTATGCCTCGCTTTCATCAAACCTGTGGGGTAGGTACCTGGATTTTTCTCACTTCAACATTATTCTCTAAACGGAAGCATATGGAAGCTCAGTCACTGGCCTAAGGCCACATACTTGTAAAGGCACCAAACCCACAGGACCTACCTCTAGAATTCATATCATAGTCTAAACCATGTAACAATTAACCAGTACTTCATGAGAACCGAATTCTAACAAAGATCTCTTTAACCTTTCAGTAAGTCTGGCTTCTTGTCATTGTTCCACCACTGTCCTTTGGGCCTCACAACGTGAGTCTATCAGGACCCTCTCTGGTGAGTTCAAGGATAAATAGTGAGTTGGCATAAGAAAGCTCAGAATGGAATGAGAGGGGAAAGAGCCTGTAGATTATTAGTGGACCTTACAGAATGAAATGAGCACATTTCTCCTGACTCTTTAAATATCCAGTGACAGGAAGGTATCATTTGTCTATGACGACCTTACATACAAAAGGGGAAAAGAGATGGAACAAGAGTCTTAGTAAGTGGAAGGTTTCCCAACTGCAGAAACTGTCTCAGTAGGGTGTTAATAGTGTATTCAAAAGACACTTGTTCACTAATGGAGCTGAATACTTAAGAACCTCCGAGTACACTAAACCCGAAGTGCTCAGTGACAGCTACGATAATCAGTTGATGGCTTAAACCTACTGTCTACACTTATTTTATATGAGCCAGTTACATCAAGGGTCAAATTATAAGGTTTTTTTTATATATATCATTTTGGGATGCATGAGGCGCCTTTGATTTGGAATGACAAAGAGCTCTGATTTGTAATCTCTGTTGTGCAAATCTGGCCCTATATATGAACACTTCACGTTTTCAATACTTAAAAATTATTATACACAGTTTAGTACAGTCAGGGAGAAAAGAGTGTTTGCCTGTCTGTTTTTGTTTCTTAAAGAAATGGTCTTAATAATTCAATACAATATATCTCAATGTATCATTACATAAAGAGACCTCATTTTTGTGTCCTGACAGAGTGTTCTGAATTATAATCATGGTGACAGTACTCAGGACTCTGATGTCTCCCTGCTGACACACCAAGAACAGCCCAGAATGTTTCTCCACTTAATCTTATGGACAGTCACCGGCAGTTCCAGAAGAAAGTGAATGACTACTGGCTAAGTGGCCGTGCTTCCTGGCTAGGAAGGCCTGTCCCTGTTTATCTGCCAGGCAGTTACCCAGCTTGTCCTCACTATGGCATAGAACATTATGTCAGACTAGAACTAACTGCTTGGCTGTCTCCTCTGTGACACTAGAAGCTGTAAGAGGGCAAGCCCCTCCTGATTGCACTCTATACAGCCCAAAGCCTTAAACATTTTACCAACATTGAAACAGATTAAGATTTAAATTAAGAACCAGAAAATAGAGGTTGACAGTAATAACTGGGGTAAAGGATAGTAGGAAACAGATAGCAAAGTTTGCATTTGCACTTGAGTTTCTTTCCTTCTAGAAGACCCAATTATTTGGAGTCTTGGGATTAACTTTGCAGTACTGAAATGGATTTTACTCCACTTGTAAACTTTTCAAAGCATCCCCATATCTATTTTCTTCAGTATTAGTTGCATGGGAGAAGTTAAGGCAAGAATCTGCATGCCAGCACCTTTGATTGTTAAGTGGTCTCCTATACAAGCTAACCGTGTGTGCTCCCATAGACCACTGTGCCACTCTGTGCTCTGTATCCTGATGAATGTACATCATTCCCAGTTAGAAACTTTGGAATCTGTTTTATCTCCATATCTTTCTCTGGCTTTCTCTCTTGCCCACAACCTTCAGATAACAATGCTTGTTAATTCTCTTGAATAACTATCCCCTTGATCAATGGATACCTTCTTGCTCTCACTGTTGCCCTGGGGCATAAGCAATGCCCCAGCTGGCTTGTTTCTTACTACTGACCGCATCTCCAGGGACCCTTAAGATGATGGTTCCACATTATCATCCCAAATGATGACCATCATGTCACTTCTCTACTTAGCTTCTTGTTCCTTCAGGCCACAACCCATGGAATGGCAGCACTGACCCCATTTGAGTACTTCTTTCTTTATCTTAGTTTAACTTGAATATGTATCTGCCAAGACCACAAACCTATATATAGATATAGTCAGAGAACAGCAAAACAGACAACAGATTCACAAAGAAACAGCAGAGTCCTGTAAATACCCAACAATGGTTCCTACCGAGAAATAATTTCTCTCCTACAATGAGTTATACTTCAATTTGATAATCTCTTTTTTATAAGATATTATCAGTGACATATTGCTACTTCTGAAAAACACCTAAAATCATAATATGAAATATATGCATGTCTGTGAATAGTCCTAAGTTAGTCACATCCTATAATTTTTCTTACAGTGGTGGCTATCCAATACTATTATACCCCTCTCCTTGGTAAAAATTATTTTATAACACACTTTTTTCTTGTCTTAAAATGAGAATTCTTAGGTAAGCAAATGTATTCACATCCTTAATTAAAGAAAATATGCATTGCAATGTTAAAGTGATTATAAAGAAAAGTTGAATTATAATATTACATATTTAAAATATATATTTCAATGATGTCTTCTTAAACTGAGTAAGTTAGATATGAGATGATGTCCATTTTGTCTAAAAGGTACTAGAAAATTAAAAAGGCACAAACACACATATAAGCACACACATAAGCATATACGTGTGTAAAATATTCTCTTTATTAAAAAAAAACTAAAAGCACAAAACCCAGTCAGCAATAAGTTGAAGACAAATTATAAACTTAAAAATAGAGAAAGAAGTTAACATGGTGGAAACCTCATTTTGTAATATATAGGGCAATACGTATGTTAATCTGATATTTTAATCTGCAATATAACTAAACATTAAAATTTAGATAATATACTAAATGAAAACCTATGCTTCTTAATTTGACAACTGTAACCTTATATAAATATAGGTGTGTTGTCTGGGTGACTCAAACACCCCAAATGGTATTGTCTTAGGTGATGTGATTTTCCAGAATCGTAAACAATTCTTGGCTAAGCTCTGATATGAAATGAATAAAATATCATCTTCTTTTGCTTTACACAACAGTTGCACCTTTAACTCTTCAGTATCTATTAAAATGTTTCAAGGTCTATTTGTTGTTTTTTTTTTCTTTTTCCCTTGTAAAGGGTAAATTCTAAGCTAAGAGAATTACAAGTGAATTTTCACTTAGTAGCTTTCCTGGGAGACACTCTAGTGACCTAGAACTAAAGAACTATCGTGTTGTTTCGTATACTCCTCCAACTCAGTGAGAAAACCCAGAGAAACCCCATAAGTATCCCAAATTACCCTGCAGGCCTGGCTTTCCTGTAGAACTCATCAGCATCTGGTATGTACTGCTAAAATAGGTTAATGTGCAGTTTTGCTGGAAAAGGTTGGTATTGGTCAAGTGCTGTTCTCAGAATTCTTCACCTTCATGGAAGGCTGAAGATACCAAGTTTGACCCAAAGCCAATGAGAAGGCATGCATCTAGCAACTTTCCTCTTGGGAATCTGAAGTTGAAAATTATAACAAAAGAATAATAATAACAATAACAAAAATGGTGGTGATAAAAAAGGCCTCCTTTTTCTTTCTCTGACCATCCTTTCAGAGCACTGCAAAGATAAAGCTGAGAACAGCCACTGTCATTAATGCACAAATTTATTTTGTGCTGTTAGTAAGTTCAACATTTAACATGAAAGTAGAGCTGTACAGAAACCTTCTGATTTGGTAAAGAGCTTGCAAAGGTGAGATATAAGCCAGGAGAACCATTCCCACGCATGGTAAACTGGTTACAAACAACAGCTCTTACGCCTATTCCCCAAACCTCTATGACACCTGCCATGTCTTCCTGCCATGTCAGGTAAATAGGTAACTTACCTATGCCTTGTATAATACATTTCCTAAAATATGCATGGAAGCAAGTCCAGCCGAAACTTCCTGCGAACTTGCACTTCTCTGGCAGGTAATCACACATTAGTTTGGACAAGATTATTCATGATGGCCTGTTGTTAAGAGTGTGCCCAGTGTAGCAAATTCTGCTTTATGTTTGAGCCCTGAATCATAGCATTCATTTCTTTCAGGCTGATGGAGTCCGGATAGTAAAAAATATATATATATGTATATTGCATGTTCAGTAAAGCAACGAAAATTTCAAGGAAGAGTCATTTATTTATTTATCTATTTCTGCAGAATTTCTACATGTGCTTATGAGTTTAGGGAGAAATTATATAAGCAGAGTGTTAGTGGTCTAACAAATGAATAGTTAAATTACTCTGCATTTTTCTACTATAGCTCCTCCATACACATAGCACAGAACACAATGTTATATTAAAATCTTTCATTTCTCCTTCAAAGGATTAGTGAAAATGCACAACTTTCTGGTAATTTTTCTTAGTACAGCATATATTTCAGATATTTAAAAATCAACTCAGTTTTCAATACTTTGAGAGATAAAATCGAAGCTTTTCATTGTATATAACGTGATTTCAGATATTTTTTTAAATAGAATTTAGTGAAATCATTATCCACAGATATGATTTTCCCAATAATTAATAAATGAATTAAGTGATTTGAACATGCAGAACTAAAACAACTTAGAAAAAAATAGCTCTAAAGTATTCTGATCGCACAAAGAAAATTTCAGACTCATTGGAACTATCCAGTCAGTAAGAATCATAGTATGGCAGGAGATGGTGTTCACTTTACTGATATATTACAGATATAACTATGAGCCAGACTCAATGGTCTCTGCTTTTAATTCCAGCATGTGAGATGCTGAAACTGAGAAATGCTTCATGTTTGAGCTCAGACTGAGCTACACAGTGAGTTCTAGGCCAGTTGGGGCTAGATAATGAGCCCTTGTGCATAGAGAAGGAGATGGGACTGCCAGGGACAGGCAGGGATTTGCACTTAAAAGCCTTGCAAGGAGACAGTAACTTTTGGGGTCTTGCCACCTAATCATTTATTTTGTTCCATTCACATGTCCACCAAATATTTCCAAAGTTGCATGTCCACCCTTCCGTAAACTTTCGTTTGGCAGATGACAAGTATTTTTCTGAAAGATTGCTGAGTGGCACCTGTTCTTTTAACCCTGACCTCACTCTGGGATCCACACTGGCCGTTTTTGCCATGAGATATTGATGGCTCTAACCTGAGCGTACTTAAATACTTTAAGAATACTAGAATACTAGAGGGTAGACAGAAATAAGTGTGTTATAACTGCATATCACATGACTCAACTAAAAATGATAAAAGTGGGAAGGGGCTTCCCACCACCTTCTATTGGCTGTACATTGATACATGAAAGTCTTAAAAGTAATTGAATGGAGACTTGCTTAAGATTCTAGTTTTACAAATGCATACATCCAAACAACTTGTGGAAATTAGCCAGAGACAAACACATTTACAGATACCTAGACATCTGTCATCCAGACATATCAGAGACAAGATTAGCTGCCCAGTTAAGTTTTCATATAAGTATTTGTGACAAAATCATATTTTCCCTATTTTCTACTTGATTGATCATGGCATTCAAGAATCTCTGTAGTGAGGAACTGGAGCCTCTTAGGGATCTTTTCAGTGACCTTCCTTTGCAGAAGGCAGAGGTCAGGTACCCTGCTAACCTACATATCCCGCCTTTCCGGGGATCAGTTTCATTTCTCTGCAGTATATTAATAATAACCGAGAATTGGTCTCCCTCCTTTGTCTCTCTTTTGTGCTAGTAGGAAGGGGAGCAACCACAGAGTCCCCTGGTACCGCCAAATAGACAAGTAGATATGCCTCCCAACAACATAAAGCACGCATTATGGTGCTCGCTCTTAGTCTGATTGCTCTTGTAGTTTCTCATGTCTTCTGAAATAGTGCTGACACTCCATGGTCACAGAGTAAATGTGCATGGCGAGCTGCACGTTCAATACTTTTTTTTCTTTTTTTTTTTTTTTTTTTTTTTGGTTAGTCAATATGTGTTTTTGGAAAAGTTATTTAAACAAACACAGAAGAACAGGGACCAACGACAGAGCAAGCTGGCTCACAGAACTTTCCTGAAAAGAAAATGAGGCTGTGTACATCAGAGATGCTTTATCAGTAATTATAAATTGTGAAACTGTTAATTTTCATGTTTAATCTTACATTTCATCATCACAAACACACTAGCAGATGTGATTATCCTCATTTATTCGAGGCAAGGGGATCAAAGGGAGTTATGTAAGTTGTTCAGGGTCATTTAGATGACATGGAGAAATACATACCCAAAGTCCAGTGATTTGTTTTGATCTCTTTAATTCTAGTAATTATCTTTATTTTATTTTATTTTTTGCTACATACAAACCTATGATCTCCCCCACAGCGTTATTTCTGTGTATATTTAAGCTTGCTTCCCATTATTGGCATTTTAAAATATTGATAAAAAAATATAATTTACATTTTAGGAATATTTTGTTAAAATTAGTGTTATCAAAAAAAGGGAAATTAATTATTTGGTTTCTGGGTGATTTCATTGGAAGATTTCACAAAGCTAAACTGACAGAATATTAAGTTTTTTGTTTTTTTGTTTTTTTTAAAGAGCTCCATCCCTTGTCTCTGCTATTCCCCAAAGATGAACTTTCCCTCTGCCAACAGCTCAGGTCCTGCCCAGTTCTCCAGCTGTGCACTCTTGAGCATACCTCACTCTCAGTCTCCCTATTATGCCCCCATTTACTTCCTAAATATCCAGTCTGAGTCCACACTCCCAATCTTCCTCCATGCTCTTCTTCAGCCACTGATGGAGTTACATTTGTCTTCTTGGTCACTAACTTGAATGATTCTAAGCCATAATTCTAACAGTTTGACTCACCTTCTCTGGTCATGAGGCCTACAAGTCCCCACTTCCAACTTCTGTTTGTCTGTTTCTATATTAGTGTGGTGGTTTGAATAGGCTTGCGCCACCTGCCCCTTGTTTTTGAATGCTTGCCCAAGAGGGAGCAGCACTATTTAGGAAGTGTGGCCTTGTTGGAGGAAGTACATCACTGTGGGGGTGGGCTTTAAGCGTTCCTATGCTCAAGCTCCGCCCAGTGCGGAAGGGACTCTCTTCCTGGCTGCCTTGGAACCATGAAGAGGAACTCTCAGCTCCTCCAGCACTATGTCTACCTACCTGCAGCCATTTTTCCCACCATGATGATAATGAAGTGAGCTTCTAAAACTGTAAGCCAGCCCCAATTAAATGTTTGCCTTTATAAGAGTTGCCTTGGTCTTGGTGTCTCTTCTCAGCAATGACAATCCTAATGAAGACAACTGGAAACCCGTTTTTTCCAATAGGAGTGTGTGTGTGTGTGTGGGGGGGAATACGTTTGCAAAGATAGATCATAAGTCTTTTCTTAGCTCTGTTGCTTAAAACAAAACAAAACAACAACAAAACCACTCTCAAGTGAAACAGTGAGTGCATGTCTTGAGTGTGGGCTAGTCCTCCGTAGATACTTGCTATGTCCTGAAGGTAATTTTAAAATGTCAGTGATATCCAAATTGAAGGTTTGAAGTGGAATGTAATACCCAAGCTGTCGTCTCCCTAGTATAAAGTCTAAGTAGATAATGGCACCAAGAGCCTAGGTACAATGCTGTTGTTAACAGTGCATCTCAATTTACACTAGCTTTGTTCATTGACATATTACACCACAGACTCCAGTGAAGTTTGAAGACAATGAAAACTCTATCATACTCACAAGGACTGGGGTGATCTCAGGTCTCCCACACTTCCACTGAAACTGTGCATTCAGGCCTTGGTATTTATTCCTGCTAAATCTTACATTTTGCTGTTGTTATGTACATGATTTCAGGGCTGGACACCTTGTATTTGATAACCAATTAAGGGGCTCATCCTAACTGCCCTCCTCTCACTATCTGTTAGTTGCCATTGTCTCGGGGTTGGAGCCCATAGGACTTTTCCCTCTTTCACATTAGCATGCCTATTGATATTTCTGAAATCATATACATATAACCAACAAAAATGGACTCAGAAAATTGTGTTTATATTTTTGTGCATCTATCTGTAACAATAATACAAAGGCAGTCATCAATTTGAGAGGGAATGAAGGGGTCATGGGTGGAACAAGATGGAGGACACATGGAAGGGAGGAAAGGGAATGGGGAAGAAACATGGTTATTTTAATTAAAATATGCATTAATATGTCAAAAGAAAAAATCTTACATCTTTACTTAAGATATATTTCAGCCACTGAAGGGCATTTTGAAATTTTAATCTATCATAACACTTATCTTTTTCTCCCAACTTTTCTTATATGCAAATCTGATTAAGTATTCACCCCTGTGTGAATTTTGTCACTGGTAAAAACGTGATGGACACAGGAGGTAAGGAGAGAGTCCTAACATGCTCACTAAGCCATTCATAGTTTGCTAGTGAACTAATTATCAAAATTGTTTATAGATATCCACATACAGAAAATCCAGCTCAATACTCAAGTCACATGCTTCCTTTTTATTGAGTAAACATTTTATGGGTTATGTCTTCAGATGACTAACTAAGCCAAAAATAAAAATAAATGCATTTGAGATGGAGTTGAAGAAACATCCTCATTTAGCTCTTTCTGACCCACATTTTTAGTTTGCAATCAAGTCAATATTCTGGATTTGGATTTTTATTGGCAAGAGTCTGGATTAACTAAATTTTACTAGCAATAATTAGGGTGCTCTGTTTTGTTGAAGAAAAAAAAAAAACCTAGGTGCTCTTAATGTTACTAAGTTGGAAACAGTTTCTACTATTGCTATTATTACATTGTCATTGTCTAAGTTGGCTGTCTTTTTACTTTAAACTACAGTGTTAAAGAGACAACAGCTCTAAGACATTCATCAGCAGAGAACAGAAAGTATTAAGTAGGAAACAGAGGCATCAGCCCACAATCTCTAAATTGTTAAATGCGCATGAATTCCAATAACTCCAGCCTAGGGAAAGCAAGATAAATGTAGACATGCTAATTTTAAGGGTTTTTATTTGTCACTAATTGTCTGGAGATAATTCATTGTTCCGCTAAATCAAAGTTGCTTAAATAAGGCTATAAGGTTGTGGATTAGACAGATTTGAAGTCCCTGACCTCCTTTCTTTGGTGGCTAGTTATTTTAACACTTGTTAGCAGCAATGCTATAGTGTATACATGAATAAAAAAATCTAGCACAATACTTAGGTTTTTTCGGAAGTTTTTATAGTTGTTATCCTGGTTAAATTGTTGTGCCATTAGCTGGAACCAATTTGGGGAGTCATGAGAGGCTATGCATGGTGAAGACTTACATCATGAGAAGAAAAGAAGTAAGGGGTGAGGCTTTGAGGCATGGAATAACTCAGAATTGACAACTCTATTTGGTATCCTAACGAGTTTCTTTAAAGGAGAAAAATCAATGAAATTAAAATACAAAAATGAAGACAATTTGAGATACCCATAAATCTAGATATAATATTTTCAATCTTGGAAAATATGGTTGAGATAGGGCATTTTAATCAATACAGGTTTAAACATTCAGGAAAAGAGTCAACAGAGTCAACACAGAAGAACATGGCAAAGGTTAAAGGAAGTTAAAGGCTTAAGTAAGAGGAAGCATCTCTTCTGCATGTGAGTCACTGTACAGGAAGAATCCATGATCCTTAATTGAAACTGGAAGTTCCCAAGGCCTTACGTACTTTCAACATGGTTTCTTTGAACATCTCTCAAGTGACAAAGATTCTCAATTGTTTTTCACCCTTCCTTTCACCTTGAACTTCTGTATTGGCCTCAGCTGCCTGCCTTGTTTGTTGTTTGTTTGTTTGTTTGTTTTTGTTGTGTGTGTGTTTAAGGGACTGCTGCTTCCTGTGCGGTGGCAACATCGCCTATGCTGAGTCTCACTCCATCTCCTGAGGAAAACTGTGTTTCTTAGAGATGTTATTATAAAATGGAGCTGAGCTTCTTGCTAGAAATATGCTCAACTCAAATACTAATAAGACCTGTTTAAATTTACAAACTGTATTTACTGAATACATATATGACAATGGAAAGAAGAAAGTCTCTACTGTGGTTTCCATTTAAAGGTTTTATACATTACAAATCACTTTCACACTTCCATTCTTTTTTAGTTATAATAATGGTATAAGGAATAGTGTAGTTCTAATACTCTTTCCATTCCATACATAAAAGAGCAGAAGGACAGTGAAGTTGAGTAACTGGAGGCATTAAGGGAATAAGCCCTAGAGGTCAGGATTCTTAGGTCAATGTTCTTTACATGGCAAAGCATACAGCCATTATTTCAAGCTACCATGGATATCTGTAGTTCTGAGGACCTTGTACCAATGTATTTTATTTTGTGATTTACGAGGTTTCCGCTTTTCCCTTTCTGGAAGATTTTCTTGGTAGGAACAACAGCCTACAAGGATTTCCTTTTTGCAATGTTATACACATGCTCCAAGGACCTCTAAGTAGGAGACTGGTGGCCTCCTGAGCTTTTCTTGTAGCCATGTCTGCTCATACTCATACAGAAGGCCAGATTCCAGCAAGATCACCCACCCTCAGACCTGGACGAAATGAGAACTGAGCCTAGAGTGCCCTTCATGCTTGGCGAATGAGCTGCTCCTCTAGGCTACAGCCCCATGCTAGCTTTTCCTTGACCTTGTGAGATAAAGCCTGCTAACCTTGAACTTCTGATGCCCCCTGCCTCAGCCTCTACATAATGAGGATCAGAGGCCTGTCATGGCTCAGGATTATATTCAACGTCCAATCCACAGGAAGCAGGCATGACCGGAAGCACAGACCAGGGCAGCCCTCCACTGTCATGGGTCACTCTGCTAACATTTCTGATAGGGATGGACATGGGCTTGGCTATCTAACAGAACAACGTCCCCAAGCCTAAGTTTCTTCATTCCCCCAAACACAAAACCTAACCACAGCTTTTACCTTACAGGATTCTCATGAGAACTGATGAGACAATGGAGGTGAGAGACGGTGCACAGACATTTTCACATTGAGTATGCTCAGTACATGCTGGTTCTTGCTGTTAGTCTGCTTATTCATAGAAAATAGAACATAGACAAATAAAACGAAAGAGGGAGAACAAAAGAATGCAAAGATTCCTGTGGTTGGGTTGTACAGTGCTGGCCATGTACTCAGAAAGAAGTTTCGCTGATAGGCAAATTCTGAGTCTGTGACATCACCCTCTCCCCCCTCCCCACATATGTCAACTGCTTTAGTAGGGGTCCTGGCTATAGACCACATCACTTTACCACCGAACCAGGTCCCAACAATGTCTCCAGGACCAGGCGTTTTGAACCACAATTAGGGCTACTTTTACCCATGGAGCTGTGAGCATATGTCATGTGCATTTCTTAATTGAAAGCACTGTTTATGCCCATGAGAACCAATGAAATGCTTTTCTGAGTCCTGGCTATGAAGGTTAAGTAATTTACAAAATGAGGAAAATTATGATAAGCCCCTCTTAATGCAGGAAAAATTAGATAGCTTGCTACTAGACATCGACAACGAGACATGTTTACAATAATCACAACCAATTCTAGACTTTCATCTATGAATCTAAACAGAAAAGCATAACCGTACAGATTGCAAGCTGACACCATAGCTATATATGGTCACAGAAGGCCTAAGGGGGAAGAAAAAGAAAGGGAGAAAAGAAAACCCAGATGATATGTCTCCTAATTTGTATGTATGCTCTACGGCGGGGATCTTGGCAAAATTTACAAGGAAGAATCATTAATCAGTTTTTACTCTGGTGCCCATGCTCTTTCCATTGCAAGAAGCCCCAGATGCCTCTCCCTTTGGGAAACCTCTCTGTTTGTCATGTTGAAGGTTTTTCTCCACAGAAAGCCCTGCTAGACAAACATCAAAGACAGCTGGATTCTTTATTTTGTGGGCTTCACTGCCCCAGAGGGCAGCAGCTCTCCATTCTGCAAGTCACTTTAAGAGCCCTGCCTCCTCTCCCCTTGCCTCCTCTTTCTACCTCTCTTGGCCTTGTGGCTTGACAGGCTGTTTCTGGAACACGCTGAAGCATCTTTAATAGCTGTTGCTCTGTCCTGCATTCTTCACCCACAGTGAGTCTCAGATCCAGGGCTCTTGCTGTAGATACTTCCACCCTGCAGTTAATACACTATTGTTTATAAGGTGAGATTTTCTTGCTTCCTTCATTTCCCCAGCGTGACAATGGAAAGTCATTATCTCTGGTTTTGATCTTAACATAGGAAGAGAGAGCAAATTGCCTCATCCTAGTAGTGAATGGAAGGAAAACCCCTGGTGGTTTGTGGAGAGAGGTGATGAGGGAATGCAAAGGAAAAAAAAAGGATCCTTACAAAATACCGATAGCAGCCTCCAAGGACTCATTTATCTGGCCAACTCAGGGGTAGAAAGTTAAATGGTGTCGCCAACTATAAATTGAACAAGGCAGTCCCGAAGTGTCAGACTATGTTACTGTCAACACTACTTGAAAGATCTCTCTTTAAAATGTTATTATTACAGTTTTTGTTCTGTTATTACATTTTGTTCTGTTATTATTATATTAACAGCTTATTAAGAGGTAAATGTCCACTGTGACATGAGTCTGCCTCAGCACATACGATTCTGCCCCTTCACTCACGGACAAAGTTACAATGGATGATTTATAGGTAACAGGTCCTCTGCATGGGTCAATCTAACAAAAACAAGGCCTTACCAAAACACACCACCGGCTGCGTGTAAATCTCTCATGTACAAATTCTACAGCCAATAACTCCACGTCATGTGAACATGGCATAAATAACTAATAACAAATCATAGTCACTCTGTTTTTGCCTCCCCTAAAGGTGAGCCCAAGACAATACTTGCAGTTGGGAGAGGGGATCCGGATCTCTTCAATATTTATTTTAAGCCAAAAGGAATTGTAAGTTGTTTTATGGATACCACCTTGCTTGTCCAACAGCCCAAGGGAAAAGGTGTTAATATATCAAGTTTTCAGAGAAGGAAAAAGAAGGCTTAGAAAACCAGTGTAACATAACCAAAACTGCACAAGAATATCTAGAACACACGATCCTCACTTCTGCCTAATGATAGATGAAGTGGACTTACCTTATCCACAGAACTTAAGGGAAGAGATCTGTAGACAGATAGCTTGAAGACACAGGCAGCATTGCTATGTGTTGGCCCATTCTTCTCTCTCCTCCTTCACTGCATGTCTCCTGACAGCTAGCAACGACCCTGACACTTAAAGTTAGGCATTCTTCCAAATGAGAGTACATCGCAAAGCTAACTTGGCAGAGCAAAATAATCTATGCACTCGCCTGACGGAATTTCAGAGAAAGTTATCAATCTGTTTAGAGGCAGACCCTGCTCTCTCACCTAGCAAGAAGCACACAGTGCTGTGAAGCCATTCTCCGCACTTGGGACATCTACCAGATTATCAGAGGTTCCAAACAAGCATCCATTAAGTTAAGGAACTGAAAATGACCATTATAGATAGCAGTCATAAAGACGGGAAGAGTGTCACCGATGCCTCAGGTGGGTAGGGAAATTTTAAAGGAAGAATGGAATGTATATGCAAAACTTGAATACAGAAGAGGCATAAGGCTGTATACGGCATGCACACACATTTTTATGTATGTGTAAAAAATTTAGATGATAAATTTTACATTAGTGAGATTAGAGGGATAATGAATGGAATGTATGTGTAAAATTTGGGTATAGAAAAGGCATAAGGCTACATAGAACTTACACACACAGACGTGCATGTGTGTGTGTGTGTGTGTGTGAAAATTTTAGATGATAAAATTTGGCATTAGGGGAAGGCATTATCAGAGACACATCACAAGAGAGTAAAGCTGGCCGTGGCTAGGCATGTAGAAAGACGATCCCAGACCCAGCCTCTGGTTATCTGGTCAATGAAAATGAAAGGAGAGAGAATAAGGAGAATAAACTTCCCCACCTCGCTTGGGTGACACAGGCGTAGAAACTGTTGTCCATATAATGGAAACAGTCATTCGGCGGTTCAACAAGTTACCAGAGATGATATTTGTCCAAGGAGGTATTGTTTCAAAGCTGAAACTATGAAAATACCAATGAGCTTCTCCTTTTTAAAAAGAGACCATCATTATCTTCCTGTTGATATTTTCATCTTTCTTGCATAGCAGACCTACTTTCCTAAAGATAAGAGAGAAAGGTAATTCATTCCAGAGCAATAAATCTTCCAAGGCGCACACTCTACCCCTGGCTGCTTGATAATGAATTTAATCAGTTGGGAGAGCAGCACTGTCATTACAGATTAATCACCAAAGCTTCTGTTTTGGTGAGTTAATTGATGCCATGCTTGCAGCTGGTGACGGTCACAAGGCACATTTGATATTGTAAAGAAATGTAGAGATCGAGGGAATCTGCTCCATCAGTTCAGTAAGAGCCCTAAGACACAGCAAACCAGTGAATCCCAGAAAACCTGCGGGAGCAGCAGAACTGCATGCACTTGGATGCCAGTACTCTGGCTGGGGTTTATCAAGATAGAGCAGACTCAAAATATTAAAGCATCTGTCTTCCTGTTGGTTCATTTTTTTCTTTTTGTTTTTGTTTTTAATTTCACTAGGGAATTTACTAATAGATGGACTCGCAAAAGATTTCATTATAGTGTACTTTGTTTTTAAGTGTAAATGTTATTAAAATTAATTTATTATTATTATTTTACAATTTATTCACTTTGTATTCCAGTTATAGCTCCCTCCCTCATCTCTTCCCATAGCCAAACTCCCTCCCTCTTTCTCCCCTATCTCTCTTCCCTAGTCCACTGATAGGAGAGGTCCTCCTCCCCTTCTATCTGACCTTAGCCTATCAGGTCCTATCAGGACTGCCACAAATTTTAGTTAGCAGACATAACTACCTGTTTTTTTTTTTTTAATCTTTTAAAATTATTAGGTTAAATTTAATGTGAAATACAAATCACAGTAAAACCTTAACAGCTCACTCTACTCCTTTGTTATTAGGAAAGAGCTTAAGCTTTTGATAAAGTGTTTCAAATCTGGTTTATGTAACTCAACTCTATTCGCCAGTACTCTTTGGCAATATAATTGTATCACAAGATCTGGAATCAGTGCCGTGAAGAAGTTGCATTTAATATTCTTAATGTGGTTAGTGCTTTGCGGTTTATAAAGCTCCCTTTGTTATTCTATCTCAAAATCAAAATAGGAGACATAAAACAACTATTTTTTACTCATTTTCCATACAGGCAAACTGAAGCTTGGTGAGGTCACAGGCCATGCCCCAGACCACGCTTAGGATTCTGGCACCCACCGTTCACTCACTGAACAGTCTCCAATGGGAAGAAATGGGTTTTAAGAGCACCTATTCAGTGTCCCAGGTGTCATTCATTAGTGTATCTTTCTTCTCTACACACATACATCATGTATCATTCAAGTGTGATGAATGCATGGCTTGTTTCATTTTTCTGCATATGACTCTGAAGGCCTCACAAGAGACTTCCACAAGCAAAATGAAAAAAAACAATTGTCTGAGGTCATGGCATAGATACAGAGAGTGATGGAGGCTCTATTACATCCATCACAATAGAGCAGAAGTGGGCCGCACCAGCTCCACTCAATGGACGCTCTATCATTCTAAAATAATGTATGGCAAGTGATGAGTGCCTTAATTATTTTATCACTCCTCTTGCCATGAGTCAGTAGGTAGAGTTAATAGGATGTTCTGAGTAACAAGGGTCTGCGTCATATCTAAGTGGGCTTTGCACAACCTTAAAAACCAAGAAGATACTAACTGACCTGGCTATTGCCAGGCCTGGCCTCTCTGCTATTATAAAATGAGGGTTACCAGGTGTCCTACTTCTTTAGGGGATGTGCTACTTTTGTACAAATCACACTGCTTGCTGGACCCAAAGTAGGGCAGTGAAAATGTCTCTTTTTCTGTAACATGCCAGATTCAGCTTTGACTTGGGGTATGTCCGTGCTGTTTAACACCTGAGTTCGAAGTTTTTCCCAAAATGAAGAAACTCAGAATCCATTAAATCCCATGAACCTCTTCATTTCTTGTAGTATGATGTGACCATAGAGGAAAACGTTCACCCACATGGTCAGTAAGCTGGCCAAGTCCAATGAGTTTCACGGCCAGACCTTCAACATTAGTTGTGCAACAACTATCAGAATAAGATTTGGCGGGTCCTTCAAGTAACACCACTACTGCATGGAATAACGTTTAATCCAAGACATGTGCAAATGTCACCTCTTCCAGGGAAGCCTTCCACAGCCCTCTACAAACTCTGACCCCACCTCTATTCCTTTTTCATTTTTTTTTTGTCTCTCCCTAAAACTCCCTTTGTATTTATCTTGATTATAACATCCACCTAGCTCCTTAGGACACAACAAAAGGACACATTTTATAGTGTCTTCCCTTTCATACCTATCTTCATGCATCTGAATACCAATCCCCTGATTCTAGAAGGCATCTCTCTCTTTTTACTTGGCAAAATTCTATTTAACTTAAAAGCTCTGGGTGAAATGTCCTTTAACTAAGTCCATTCTTGCCTCTAAGTTGTCAGTATTGTATGGTAGGACTTCCATCAATTAGGGTAATTTCAACTCTATAGCTCTGTTGTCTTAACAAGACTGAATTCCAGAATGGCAAGTGGTGTGTTTTCAACACTATTTGCCAGGAAGAGCTCCCCTGCAATGCCCACTGAATGCAGTCTGTAGAGTAGACTTCAGGTTGTCTTTGTTCCCTTGAATGGGTTCACTAGCAGCTGGTGCTCTAGTCAGTTTGTTCTGTAAAACTGCAAGTTGCTAAAGGTAGCTGTGCTTATTCTGAAACGTCTTTATGTCACTGTTGTTGCTATAAACACATGATTTGATTAAATAGTATATGAACCAATGATTCAGGAGGTAGCCTCATAAGGACCCATCTTAAAATCAACTGCTTGACAAATGGAAATGCATAAGCACATACTGCAAACTACAAGGTGAGAGATTTCTGAAAATACTAGCAAAATAATAAAATCTGGAAAAGAGAGTGCAATGATCTGCTTTATGGCAGAATATAATCCAGCCATTGAAAGTTTAGGGGGCAAACAGGACATACATAGGAATGTAAAACTTCTAAATGACAAGTTACTACATGATTTTCATTTTTTTATTTATCTGATTGTATTCCCCATGCTTTATTTACAGAATTTGTTATTTTTGCTCCAAAACAATTGTATGTAAAAGGAATATTCAGCATCACTGGAGGTTCTCAGGGTATAATTAATGCATAAATTATTATTAAAATGTTTCCAAAGTAGATTACATTTACTTATATATGCACTTACTGTTTATTAAAATTAGAAAAGAATTATTTTAAAGGTGATTTTTATTATTCTAATTCACTTAAATGTTTTTCAGACTCTACAGTCTTGTCACTTCTTCCCTTCCATTTTTTTAAATAAAGGAAAGTATGTAAATATATGTTTTTTAAAAATAAATTTAGAAAACAGTCAATGTACCTTTTTAGAGTAGTTGAATTCCTATCTTTGGCTCCGTTTTAAGGGCTCTGTCTGAAATCTGACGTTTGTCTTGGTTAAATATTGGATTGGTAAGTAACCTACAGCTTTTCATTTATCTAATGTTGCCAGAGAACAAGTAAAGAAAACACAACTACTGCAATGGGTGAGGAGTGTGTGGTGCTTATGGTTTTATTTTTAAGACAGGGTCTTACACCGTCACACACACTGGTCTAGAACTCACCATGGCCCAGGCCGGACTTAACCTCCAACCTCAGCCTCTTCCGGGCTACAATTAGAGGTCCAGCTTTTAAAATATATTTAAAAAGAGAGATGAAGCCATGGACTATGCTTTCACCTTGTGATCTCTGCTGACAGTATTGTTTTCGATAGTTGAAACATCAAGAAAGAGTGAAAAAGAAAAACAGCTTTTTTAAAAAGTTCTCATCACTATTTGTAAGAAAATATGACCAGCAATTTATTGAATGATATGGGTTAATCTCCACTGTTGGTTTAGTGAACAAGCCAGCTCGTTTTTTTTTTGTTTGTTTGTTTGTTTGTTTTTTGTTTTTTCTTCCTGAGCCTTGTCACCTGACATAACACAAATGCCACAGATGAGTTAAAATGCCATTCCTGTTGTCTTGCCTGCCTCTCCAGGGTGGCTACTTTTTACTGTAGCAGATTTCAGGCCAAATAATTGTCTTTAAACTCCTCCTCTGTGATAGACCGTTTAAAAACAACAACAACAAAAATTGAAATCTTTTAAGCAACATATCCAAGAATACAAGGGGCTAAATATATGTACAGGCTATAAAAGGCCACAGCAACACAGTCTTTGAAGAAATACAAAGACTGACTGGTTGATTGGAAATAAGAATGTTCCAGAGCTCTACCATACCTTCCCTGGACTTCAGGATCCAACCTCAGTGTTTCCTTCTTTTGGGAGACTTTAATGGAGTTCCTTTCCCTGCAGTACTTTTACTAATATTCCACTATATCAGCGGAACAATCTTGTCTCTGTGTGTGCCTTTCTGTACAAAAATACTTTTTTTTTTAAATTGGTATTATGCCTTTCTACATCAGATTGAAGGGTGACAAAGAAAATCAGAGTGTACTTGAGATAGTCTATTCACATAATGATAGAAGAAAGGAGAAAAACAAAACAAAACAGACCTTTTACAAACTGTCTAAAGTGTTCAAGGTTCAAATATTTTCCTACATTTTTTTAAAGTGAAATGAATCCAGTTAGCAGACTTCATAGCTACACCTGGAAGGTTTCGTTGTTGCAAATTAGTTGTTTCCAATTTTACTGGTTATTGAATAAACGGAATTGTAGAAGCTATGGGTCGATTTTCATGATACAGCCAGCTATGTGAATGATGCCAAGAGGACTATTCCCATCAGGATATGAATTTCTGGTACTTAAAAGCCAGTTGAGCTTAAAGGACCACTAAGTGAGGGAATTTCACCTTATATGTGTAGACGTTCTATGCAGAGCTCTGAAAAGCATCTCCGCGTGACACGTCTGCACCGTGAATGAATACCACATGACCCCAACTCACATTGAGGTAGTATGGAAAATGGTCCACTTTAGGACAAGCAAATAAATACACAATCCACTGAGAAGAGAGCCACTTGGGAGTCACCATACCTGTTGTTAGAATGTTACACGCTGGAGCATAGTTAAATGCATAATAGTGCTTAAACTTAAACCTTTAGAAAAACTTTAGAAATTACAGGAAAGTAACAAATAATCTGTTTATTCTTCCACAACCATTTCTGACCACACACTACTTAGATGGTGGTGCTTCTTGAACAGTGTCTTTTTATTATCTATTTATTTATTTGTTTACTCACTTACTTATTTGAGGCCTATCTTCTGATGAGATAGTTTCTGTCTCTTTTATTTCATATTTTTCTTTTCTGAATTCCTTGATTTGTTAAAGACCTTGAGCCAGATCATATGCTAATGGCAAGTGAACAACATTCTTTCTCTGAGCCACAAAGAAAACCTTCTTTCACACTGTCACTTTTAATAACCCATGTGTGTTGAGGAAATGAATTAAAATCATGAAGTGTTTTGAACACGTACCTTCAAACCAAGGGCATATTACCTAAAACAGAGGTTCTCAGGCTGTGGGTTGCAAGCCCTTTGGGAGGTCAGAAAATGAGGATACTGACATTATGATTCATAACAGTAGCAAAAATTACAGTTTTGAAGTGTAATCACCTAAATGCCACACACAATAGATCTGGGAAGAGATTTATTGTACAGAGGTAGAGAGAGAGAGAGAGAGAGAGAGAGGAGACGGGGTCCTTTTATCCCAGGGCCCTTGGCAGTAGTGGCAAATGGTGACATTACAGTTTGATGAGCAACCTAAAAGCATCATTGTAATAATATATTTAAAAGTGCCACACACAAGAGATCTGGAATGAAGAGATTTGTTGTATGGAGAGAGAGATACAAAGACAAACAGAGAGAGACAATGGGAGAGTGTAAGAGAAGAGAAAGAGTGGGATGGTCCCCCCCACAAAAGAGAGAGAGAGGGAGCAGGGAAGAGGAGAGGAACCAAGACTGAGAGAGCATGCAGGGATGAGCTGATCCTTTAGCTCTGGCGCGCAGCTGAAGCACACACACCTGATGGTGTGAGGTGATGACATCACAGGTTGATAAGCAACCGAGGAATGGGCTAGTGCACTGGCTTGTGAACTAACATGAAGTAGCAACAAAAATAATTTTATGGTTGGGGTCACCCCTATATACAGAACTGTGTTAAAGGCCATAGCATTAGGAAGGTTGAGAACCACCGATCTTAAACATTAAGAGTAAAATCAGAACTGAGGATGCTTATAATTGCATCTAACTAACACTAGCCTAGTAGGTGCCAAGGGCCTGGGCTTGATCCTTAGCACTGCAAATTTATCTAGCTAGTTAATTTGTTTAAAATAAAAATAAAAGCAGGTAAGAAAGTAGTGCATACCTGGTGCCTAGAGAAGACGGCATCAGATCTCCTGGAACTGAAGTTACACATGGTTTAACCCACCATATGGGTTCTGGAAACCAAATCCATGTCATTCTTAAGAGAGGCAAGTGTCCTTAACCACTGAGCCAACTCTCAAGCCCCCTGTTTTCATTAATTTTGGTAACTCGTCTTGAAAGTCAGCTGGATTTAAAGAAATTTCTCTTTTTATTATTATTCAGATATGGAAGTTGATAACAGTGTGGCATTATTGGATTTGAATAAACAGGAATATGTGTCCTTCGAATAGAGCAAGGTATGAAATTAGAAATATATTTTCAGGAATTGTGATATGTGGTTTTGAGATGACGTAGTTGTTCTGGCTGTTGGTACCTAATAGTTCACAGGATATATATATATATATATATATATATATATATATATATATATATATATGTGTGTGTGTGTGTGTGTGTGTGTGTGTGTGTGTGTGTACATATATATACACATATATATGTATACACACACATATATTATATATATGGAATATATATATAATTCCAAGTGGCATAGTAGGTAGAACCATAAGGAATTTGCCAGAAGCCATAAGCATCTTCTGTAAATCCCCAAGGATTTTTAACAGCACTCTGTGTCTCATGTTCTTTAGTTCTCAAAGTCTTCAAAGTCCTATGGGACTAGAAGTGACCCTGAGCAATAATATTATCTTCCATACTTCTTTAAGATCATTACTCACCCCCCCACCCGGATCCACATACTACATCACTATAGGAAAAATCAGTGGTGGCTAAAACCAAATGACCTCCCTTTTCAGGGGGAAAATGAATTCAGGTAGAGAACGAAGCTTGTTCAGATGATATGACCAACAACCAGAAGGCCAGAATCTAAAGAGGAGCCCTTCCTCATGTCACTCATCCTCATCAGTGTCATCCTAGTTACAACATGCTCTTGTTACTGTGGTCATTACACACAACTGAACTCAGCTCCCTGTGAGCAACTTCAAGTTCATTTCCTGTCACTCAGTCCTCAAATGAAGGCCACAAAATGGTACTGTCTGAGAAGCAAATCCGGGTACCTGAGGACCTTTCGGAATTATAACTTTTATCATAGTTTCAGATAAAAGAAGTCAAGCGGACATTTTATCTGCACCTTATTATACCTGGGCACTACTAACCACAGAACAGCCAAGAGCTATGTCTGTCGCTTCAAGTACCCAAGGAAGATATAGATGCCCTGGTAGTTTGGGACCCAAGACTATTTAGGCTCATTTGCTAGGAGCATGGACAAAGTGAGTGACAGCACATGAGTTGCTGTACATAGCAGGCTGACACCAACAGTCACAGGCAGGTGATAATGGCTGGAGGTCTACCAAATTTGCTTTATGCTCCTAAGATGCCAAAAATCCACATGGCTCCCCGACATCTTGTGAAGTCCAGCCTTTGTGTTTTCCACACTGCCACTCGTTTATTCGTGATGACGTAGTAACAATCACAATACTAGAATAACGCTGAGAGAGAAGGAGATGGGTCAGGATGTGGGGGTCAAAACAGGGCAGGAGGCCTGTCGGCTGACGTCACAGCATTACTACATTAATTTGGGCTGGGTTTACCCATCGTTCTCTTGGGTGGATATTTTTTTCCTTGTGCGGTAAAAACTTGAACAGGCATTTTAGTGTCCTGTTGTGCTTTGTGATATGCCTTGGAGAAGGCCCATGGAGAAACCCAGAGCATTCGCTTGTGGTGATTGCATACGGCATTACAGTGTAGCAGAATGCCACAAGGAAAACTGGTAAGATGATTTAGAGGATGGAGAGAGGGACTGCCGTGCACCAAATGTCTAGCTGTCCTCTTTTAGCTCGGTGTGTTTTCGGTGCAGCACGGCAATCCGTGCAGACATTTGTAGGAAAGGATTAGTGTACTCTTATTTCCATTGTGAAATCTTAATTCTGAGCATCCTATTAAATTTATCAAAACCCTCCACAATTCCATATGAATGCATATGAAAATGTTCCCTGAGGAAAAAGTGAGGAGCACAGCTTAATAAGGTAAAGAGAAAAAAAGTTATGCAAGGCTACCCCTGTCTATAATCCTTGATGTGCTACTTGGCAACAATCACATGTCGTAGTAGAGAAAAGCCTAATTAATATAATAGGACTTATCACCAAGGAACATATGGAACGCAAATTGGCTAGGCCATGTGATATGTGTAACCCCACTAACAGAATGTTCCTCTTCTGCAGTTGTGCAAGTGTGGTTCTGCCCAATAAATCCAAGGAGCTACTGGTCTTCTCCAATGTAGACTCATATGAGTAGTGCTAATTATTTTACTTTCAAATGGGGCCAGATGTTGTGTGGCATGCCTTTAATCTCATCATTTGGGAGGCAGAGGCAGAGGCAGAGGCAGAGGCAGAGGCAGAGGCAGAGGCAGGCATATCTCTTGTGAGTTTGACGCCTTGTCTAGATAGCCAGTTCCAGGCCAGAGTTACAGGGTAAGGCCCTGTCTGAAAAACCTAAATATAAAACAAACAAACAAAAAACAGCAACAATGAAATAAAAATACATACATTATTTGTGTACTTTGTGATTATCCTGAAGTAGAATTCATTGTCATAAAGAAAATGACATTTCATTTTATCAAGTATCTGCTAGACTCTGATAAAATTATTATAGAAAACATATCTTGGAGATCGACTACATACTTATCTGATTTTTGGGAAGAGGAGGTGGGTGTGATCAGAATTCTGCTGTCTTCCGCTTTAAAGAGCTGTGAATGCATTTTTTTTTTTTTTTTGCTCCTTTGTCAAACACGTATGGAGTGCCTGTTTCCTTAGTAACTGATTTAGCACAACATGTTTTTTTCCTCCTTCTTTTAATAAATTAGTTTCTATCCTTGCCAAGAAGGAACATATTAATCTACTCATTATGCGCTGAGGGAAGTTGAAGGCCACAAAAATTGTCATTTATGCAAAAACGCCCAGAAAGTCAATTGTTAGTATCTGTGTGCCAAGAATTCTCCCGGAGTCTTAGAGAGCAAGAACGTCCAATATCGTACAATGGAGAAGGCAGGCACAGCCTTGTTTCCCGGTAGATCACCTCTCCTAAACAAAGCGTTCTACTACATCTAGATTTAAACTTCTGGTGGTGACGAGAAAACAGTCACTGACTAGACAATGTTCTTAAGTACAAAAGTTCATAAGCATGGCCTGGTTCCCGAGGGTCGGAAGGAAAACAGAGGAGACGATCACCAAAACAGAATGAAACCTCCAAAAGCTTGTGGGATGCCCAATAGAAGTAGGAAAATTTTATTGAAGAAGCTGAAATCAAGTTTCTATTCTTTGCGAGGCAGCAAATCCTACTTAAGGCTCTGACTCGTTTATTTTCTGGGTTTTAGGTAAAATGAAACAATTCTGACCTTCCTTGCTTTTCAAACCAAAGACTGCCTAAAAATATACTTATCTGCAACTGTGGACAGGTGTGGCTGATAATCTTGTGCTTTCTGCTGGGTTTTCTGACATTCCAAACTTTAATGGTCAGGTTCTTTCCAGGGTCTCGTGTCAAATGCCCTCCTTGTGCTCTCCAGGCCTTAGTGAGAAATGCCCTCAGACAGTCAGGAGAACATTTGAGTCCAAGGAAGAATGCACACAGCTTGACTCGCAGCTCCCCTTAGGAGACTCACTGTCCTAACAGAAGTAGGCAGTAGACAGGGTGGGGTGGGGGTGGGCTTGCAGGATTGAGACCAGGGCTACAGGAATTCTAGTTTTCAGAAATGGTGGATTGTTAGAGTGACAAGAACTCAGCATGAAGAGATGGGAATGGGTAAGAGCAGGACTGTGTAGTTAGAGCTCCTTTCCTGATGATACATCCTTCCCCACACAGCAGCTCAACTCAGGAGTACTATGCTTTACAGTGGAACAGATGAGAGGGAGGCCCATTCACTCTTGCTGGAAGTGTTCACGGAAAGTGAACACACGTGGACCTTACAGAATCCTAGGACCTGCCCAATAACATTGTTCTTTAAGTTCAGTGTGTTTCCTATTATTTTGTGCTTATGAACAAAGACTTGGCTGTGCATTTCCTCTTAATTTCATGGAATTAGGCAGGAAATGTTAAAGGGAAGAAGGATAAATACTTCCTGAATCCTTGGATATTTTTGCTAAAATACTCTTAAAAGAATTCATCTCTGTTAGAGTGACAAGAACTTTTAATAAGATGTTTTAAAACCATCAGTCCTTACATGGGTATGGGAAAAATACATCTGGTAGTAAATAAAGCCTTCAGCTCACTAAGCATGGCCACTCTTCTCCTGTGCCTCTACAGTCGATAAAATGTATTTTTTTTTTAAATTATTCAGCTGTGGTGTCCAAACACTGCACTGTTAACCTCTTAGTTTTGATGAATTTATATATGGCCTACAAAATGCTTATGGTACAGACTCAACTGCGTTGTTAATAATAAAAAATAGTAATAAGACTCAATTGTGTTGATAATAATAATGACAATAATAAATTATATTGTTATTCTCTTCTAGAAGCTCAATGCAAATTTCAGATCCTTAGAAGATGTTGGCAGAAATATGAGCAGGGCCCACTGTAAAACAGAACCCCTTCAAAGCATCACACAATGAGACACCTTGTCAGTGTTCTACGGAGCCTACAAAAACTGGAGTGCAACCAAAAAACCTCATATTGATATCTACCTTCAGTAACGCATTAACATGCTATGGAACGTGATTAATTCACCAAAGAGAAGATCAGGCTACGGTGAGGACGAGTCCTTGTCTCTGTCATGTAGTGTCCTTTTAAGAACCACAAACTCTTAACAAGATAAGACACACTAAAGAAGGAGAGATAGGTAGAGGAGAAAAGCTGTGTGCACGGGTGTGTTGATGACGACCACTCAGTGTTGGAAACTTAATTCTGGATGTTGCTTTTTTTGTACTGTCCATTGAGGCTTACATCACAGGATGATGTTAGGGAGAGTGTGGTTTCCAAGTCTGTATGAGGTTTGCCAGTTCTAGGCAGGGAAATCAGGGCTCAAATCTGTAAGGGCCACAGCCCTGGGAAAGCAATGCTGTCTTTTTTTTTTTAATTATTTTTTTTAAACATGAAAAATGGTGATAAGAATATTCTGGTACACCAAGTAGGAAGCGGATCAGCAAATCTCAGTGAAGAACAGAAAAAAATTATTATTTTAAAAATTAAAAAAAGAACGGATAAGGAAATTTTAAAATATTTTCTGGCTCATAGGAGAAACCAAAAGTGTTTTTAATTCTACTTTCCACCTGTCTCTTTTTCTGAACATACTTTAGTGTCCAATGTTAGTGGATACATACAGGCTGTGGGCTAACACACCCTTTCATGGCCTAGCTCTATGGTCCTTAGGATCAGTCTTTCTCAGTCGATGAAGATGAGTATAGTGAACAATGAGGTTCGGGACCAGTTTCAACAAGAGTAAATCAAGCTATCCTGTTCTGTGGTTAAAGCCATTTATAACCTAATTTCCTCCCATCTACAATGAGGGCAGCAGATGAGAACTAGCTGATAATCTGTCACTGGTGGAAAAATAAAGGCAAGAGATACTTCTGACCAGTCATGGGCACAGTCACCATGCATGAAATGAAAGGTTGTCATGCCCTCTTTATTATATGTCTGGATACATTTGCTGAGCCTGCCTGTTCAGACCAGTCTTCTCAACACCCACATATATTTTATTCGTTTATGTATACCTGCTAAAGGCAGATGAGGATTGGACCCCATCCTGAGGAAAGTGGAGTGGTGTGCTCAAATATTAAAAAATGTGCTCACTGGAAGGACCACTCTGTGTAGCAGCAAACACTCAAGGTCAAACTAAAATACCCCCCTCGTGCTCTGGGAATTACCAGAGTGTACACAAATCTCTGTGACTGCCTCAGCGACCCTGAGCGCTTTCTTAAAGTGGGACACTGAGTGCTTAGACTCCAGACATGACACTGGATTTATCATGGCTGGCTAGCTGCTGCCTTACGGAGAATGGCCCCTGGGACACTACAGTCACACATTAAGCAGCTGGGCCAACGGATGCTTCAACTGCCAGCAAAGTAACAGAATGGAGAGGTCCTCTGTGCATTTGGCAATGGTGCCAGCAAAACGTTTTTTTCTTTTTCTTTTTTTTTTTAACAAAACAGCATTTTTTTAAACGCAATTACTGAAAGAAAGTGAGGTAGCTCAGTCCAGTCTTTTAGTTCATGTTCAGTGCAAACGTGTGTACTGGCTCAAGGGAAGCAGAGTGTGTCTTGTTAACTTGCCTCATCTTCAACTGTTTGCTCACTGCTTCTGGCTGACCTGGCCTCTTATTTGGCTGGCTTCTAGAAAGGTCTTCCAGAATTATCAGTGTCATTGATTTCTGAGCTATGTGATTAACAAAATGCATCATATCTTGCCCCGTTGAGACTGATTATCTAGCTGTGTGGAGGCCAAGGCATTTGCAGTAAGACAGAAAGGCTTTAATGAAATATGAGTCCAAAGAGGAAAGAGATTAGAGAAGGCACATGAGTAAAAGCCCCGTGGAGTTCAGGGTCCATCAGGAAAGCAACAAACACAGAAGAAGCTTCAGGAGCAGGCTATGGGTAGGTGTGGAGGGAGCCAGGAACAGAGCAAGCATGAGATGGGAGAGACTTCAAGAGAGACAGAGCAAGCTTCAGAAGCAACCTGAGAGACAAGTAGGCAGGGAGAGTGAGGATAGGGCAAAGAGAGGGGTAAGTGCCCTTATGACAAGAATTTCAATCCAGGCAGAGAAAGATGTCCCTTCCCTGTGATGGGTGCCCAAAAGGTTGAGAAAAGCTGCCTGACACATTGGCTTGAAAGAGGCAGAGACCTAGACATCTCCATTTGGCACTAACAGGAGTAGACAAGGAGAGATGGACAGTTAGAACAGGTGGAGAAGAGGTTGCTAAAAATGAGAGTGACAAAAGTTAGCGGAAGTAATGATCCATACGTTCAGAAAGTCAAATTAGAGGTGGGACCCCCTGGCAAAGGGTCCATTTGTGCCCTTCCTGGGTGTCAGCACCAGCTGTATGTGAGGGGTAAAGTAAAGAAATGGCTGACAGGACTGCTCCATTACTGGGAAAAAGAGAGAAAATATCCATAGGCACCTGGAAGAGTGTAGAGCAAAGAGAAAAGAAAGCAGACTGGACAGGGTCAGGGCTAACTGTGAGAGAGAGGGGAACTAGCAGGGACCCTGGTGAGGTCAGGGAGGACCTTACCATTATAAAAAGAAAAAAATGGGTATCTGAAGCCTGAGGAGGCTAGTGTGGGCTTTGAAATGTATACTAAGCACTTTTGTGTAGGAGCTGAGGGATCTTGGAGACTGGCATGGGCTTTGATATGCAACCAGAGGTACTCATATGTCCCTTCTGCTAAAAGAGAAATGACTCCTTTTGGCATATGGGAACTGGTTTCACAAGTTTCCGAGGAATGCTGGCTCTTATCTAGACTACAGAAATCCTCCTGTAGTCCAGCTTGAGCTCATTTCTCGATTATATGGATTTCCTGAGACCTAGCAAGTCTTCATCTGCTTGCTCGCTTCTTTGGTTGACCTGGCCTCTCACTTGGCTGCCTTTCAGAAAGATCTCCCAGCAGTTTCAGCTAACAAATGCATCATATCTTGACGCATTTCCTACTGTGTGCCCTGTTAGCTCCTGGCTACTATGGGAACAAAAGCTTTTCTACTATATGCTATTAAAATCTTAACATCTTAAAAGTCACATAGAAGAACAAATTTATCATAGAAATAGAAAACATGGATGAATGTAGAGAGGAAAATGACATCTATCATACCACCAAAGGTTAACAACTGTTCACACAATTTCCATTGCTGCCATTATGTTCACACTCTTTTACTATTTTTCAGAACTCAATATTATTAACATATTCCATTTTCCCTAAATATATATAAACATCTTTATTGGTATTTGGTAATTATTCATTTATGACATTTTGCGTGACTAGGTAGAATTTGCTTGTAATTTCTTTAAACACCTACATATTCATAAATATTTAGCCATCCTAAATATTTTTTGCTTATGCAAGTTATGCAAGAGTGATTCTTGTAGCTGTTTCCCAACTTCTATTTTCCCATCTTGATTGATAAATGACACATTCTTCCTAGTCCTAGGGAAGAAACAACAGATTGGGATGTTTGCAAAAACCTGTCGATGTGGCTCATAAAAAACAAACTAATATGCATCACTGCCACGCTCACATACTTTAAAAGCAAGAGCTGCTGTTGTTCATTATTGTGGTGTTTTGAATAGGAATGATCCCCATAGGCTCATAGATTTGTAAGCTCAGTCAACAGGCAGTGGTACTTCTTAAGAGGGAGAAGGAGGTGTGGCCTTGTTGAAGTAGGTGTGGTCTTGTTGGAGGAAATGTGTCACAGGGGTGGGCTTTAGGATTTCAGAAGCTCAAGTCAGACCCAGGGTTTTGTTTTTCCTGCTTCCTTCAGAGTCACATACAGAAGTCTCAGCTCCTTTTCCAGCACCATGTCTGCCTGTGTGCTGCCATCCTTCCTGCCACAGCAATAATGGACTAAACCTCTGAAACCATAAGCAAGCCTCAATTAAATGCTTCCTTTTTATAAGCGTTGCCATGGTCATGGTGTCTCTTCACAGAAATAAAACAATTGACTAAGACAACTACATTATATCAGACATTTGGGGAAAAGGAAAAGCTTTGAAAACTGACATTTAAAAATGAAGTGAGGATAGGGAGGTATCAGTAGTCTGTGGTCCAGACTGGAAGAGCATCTGTGAGAGGCTCAGGGGTTGGGAGTAGTTGCAATGTTGAAACTCTAATTCCATTTTTAAAAGCATTTCTACCTATGACGGCATGAGGAAAGCATCTGAGACTATCTTCTCACTACCTTTGCTTGGCGGAGACCAGGTTTACCAAACAGGAAGGTTTTCTACTGTGTCCCAACATAGACCATTACTCCTGAGCCCTGGGAAAATGAGTGCCAAGGTTTGCTGACACTGTTCTGTGCATTCCTTACTTCCTCCTCCTCTCATACCCAACCATGGGATGAGAGCAGTTGGGGCATAATTAGCAGAACCACATGCTAAGGAGGTTGTGGCTACTACAACCTTACCCCAGGTCAGAGCTCCCTTGAAATGACTTCTGCAGAGCCCTTCCAGAAGATGTCAGCTGAGGGGATTTTATACAGATACAGAATGACCAAGTCTCTAGAGGTCTGGATCCAAAAAAAATTATTTTAAAAAAAAATAGATTTTTACTCAAACTCTCACCATCTGAAAAACCATCTAAATGCTCCCTGGGGATTATAAATTGTGTTTCCAAAAATGCTATGCTGTGGGAAACACTAATATTAAGTAAATACTCTCCCTTTTAAAAAACCAGGGACATTTGGGGAGAGGGGACTGGCTGATAAAGAATTAGGAAGTTGTTTTTAGTTGTTGTAACTGACATAATGAAAACTGTGTTTCTGTCACTCCCTCAGCTGGGTATTAATCTAGATCATAAGACGTTGCACTGAGTTGAATTTAACAGGGTCGTTCCCCTCACTTTGAGAACAAGGTTGGAAGCTGAAGGCTTACCCCGGAAGAAAGAGATGAGGGTGGATGGTTTGAGGGAGCACATGCAGGAAGTAAGAGGGCTGTGCGCATTAGGCTGGACTGAGAGTCTCACAAAAGCAAGGGCCATCTCAGGCCAAAGCCGTGCAGCCAACACTCTTTCTTTGCAGCCTTTTTTTTTTCCCTTTTGGCCCAAGGAGATGCCATTTGTAAAGCTTTCATAGATCAGATGGGAAGGAAAAGGGAGGAGGAGAGGCCGGCAGAGAGGGAGGAAGTGAGAGGGTGTCCCTGCTGGCAAGCTGGAGTAACTGAACTGCCTCCTGAGGAGTGCGAATACAGTGGAAGGGAAGAGCCTGGAGAGGTGAGGGCAGGGGCAGGCTCCTGTCCGAGGGATTGGGTGGTGATGTCAGAAAGAGAGCATCTGCCTTCTAAGGACTTTGTCTGCCAAATGGCATAGGCGGCCAGGTTCCGAGTGCCAAATCTCTCTGTAAGAAGGAGAGGCAGGAAATGGGCAGAGAGCGGTAAACACAGTGGGGAAATCCATGCTTGAAGGACATGGCTGGGAGAGCATGGTCTTGGTGGTTGCTGGTCCAGGCAGACATCCCCGCACAGTGCTTGCATACTGTCTTCCCAGTTTACAAAACAAAGATTCCATCCCATTGCAACAGTGATCTGAGAGCTAAGCATATCAGTGGCACAGCTGTCAGTCTTGCACAGATGAGGAAAGTGTCCTGCAGAGCAAACAGTGCATCTGGTGGCTAACCTTTAATGGCACTAATGTTCTTTCTACTGCTACGTGTGGGTAGTTTCTCTGGGGAATGACTGTACTTTCTCCTAACTGCCATGTATTTACTGTTCTGTATTCTTAAGTGAAGCTCTGTTTGTGCCATCCTTCAAGCCTGCTGTAAGTCCTCGCATCTATTTGCTTTGTTCTGTTTATGTCACCCAAAGCATCTTTCCCCTGCCTGGACCACTGTCATGTTATGGACATGCAAGGTCTAAATTTCTGCGTCCTGTGTTTTTCTCTCATTACACTTTCTAACCACAAATCTTTGTATTAAGATGTTCATACATTTCTTCTCCCAAATTTAACTTTCTCTGTGCTCTATGCTATGCTAAAACTGTTTTGCAGAGAGAGGAAAATACTTTTGAATGAGCTAGTGAAAATGAACAAAACCTTTTGAGTTCTTCATATGTATTTCTTGTAATGAAAGAAATACTCTTCAGAGCCAAAGCCGATTCTGTTTACTTTTGCTGTAAGAATCTGCTGACTGTGTTTGTGTGTGTGTGTGTGTGTGTGTGTGTGTGTGTGTGTGTGTGGTTGAGGATGTTTAACTCATTAAAATGAGTGAATTTTTTGAATGTTCTGATCTGTGTTGAGTTTTGATTCATGTGCTTAAATACACAAGTCAGTACTCATTTAAAAAAAAGTGTGTATGGCTGGAGACGAAGAAATACATGTGCACATTATCCTATATCTGAGCTTCTACCTTTAAAGGGACAACTTTAGGTTTCAATTGATTAAAACTTAGGTGCTGAGGAACCTCTGATTTCCTTTGATTTTTGTTGTTGTTATAACGGAGATCAATAGCCATGGTTTCTTTAGTTTGGGGCTACTGTCTGTTTCTCTCCTTCCTTCCTTTTTTCCTTCCTTCCTTCCTTCCTTCCTTCCTTCCTTCCTTCCTTCCTTCCTTCCTTCCTCCCCTCCTTCCTTCCCTCCCTCCCTTCCTTTCTTTTTTTTTCTTCCTTTTGTTTTGGACTGTATCATACAAAGAGCTTGTATTCAGTATTTCGCCCCAGGGAAAGGAAGGGATAGCCATTAGTATTGGTCTGCAGTCATTACTCAGCTACTCTCACCATGACTGTATCATCATCACTCACACTTTAACTCTGGGCTTAATAAATCATACGAGAGCCTTTTCTGTTAGCTACTACCACAACTGTGCCATTAGATTCTCATTTGTGACTCTCTGCTCCAGAACTAAAATTAAAAAAATTAAGGCCATGAAGTTCTCTTCTAATTAGGCATTTATGTCTCCCAGAAACGACACTCACAAGTATAAGATGAAAGTTCCGTACACAAGGCGTATAAACTAGCATCACGTAAAACCATTTTGGGACTTAAATTCATATTTAAATTAGAATTTCATGTTAATTTCTGGTGAATAAGAAACATTAAAAATAAGGTGAGGTTAAAACATCGAGCAAATTTGTATTATTCAGTGCAATACACCAGATCCCTTTATTTGAAAGCAAACATTTTGCAAAGCAACCGTTCTCCCATTAAATCCAGGAATTGACAAGAAAGTAAACCCTTGATTATCCAAAGGGGAAATGTTCTTGCTTCCTGGATGGCAGATCCACAGTATAAATAGCCGAGAGAACTTTCTCAGTGACTCCCCCGAAAGCCCCATCCTCTAGCCTCCAATTTATCTCAGGCAAAGAAACCATCACCCTTACCCATTAGCCGCTACTTTCTATATTTAGAAAGACATCAGCAACCACGGAGAGACCCCTCAGATCTCTACATGAGTAACTTCAGTGGAACTCTGATTCCGAAAGAGTCCCATCACTTAATGCCTGTCCCTTCTGCAATCCTTCCAGTAGGCCAGAGGGAGCCCTTTCCCACATGCTCTCCTTGCTCAGGTACCATCAACCTGAAATCCAACCCTAGCTTCACAATAGTAAGACAGTTAGGATTGTGTGAGATCCGAATGGTACAGGATTTATTCATAGAAAGCACTTCAGCATCCAAAGCAAATGTGTAACTAATACCGAACAATAATAGCATTGTTTCTGAAGGACAGAGCATGACAACATAGCAATGCAGTAAAAATAAACTCCTGACTGCGCCCTATGTGCTTGGAAGGAAGCAAGCAGGAAACTCCCGCTTCTCAGTATTAGGGAAGACTATTTCATTTTGTTATTTTAAAAGGCAGCTTTCATAAATTTAAGATGATTGTGGATTTGTAAATCCGGTGCGACTAGGAGGGGAATAGTAACCTTACGCTATCAAGATAAAGTCAATTGGTGAATTTTTAAAACAAACACTTTCTTACAGTTTCTTACTCATCAGTCACATGAAGAAAAATCTTTTCCCTATACATAGTTGACAAAAGGTTTCCCCCCGATCCCTGGTTTTGTTATTTTTCTTCTTAATTGTAAATACTAAAATCATCTTTATGTTTTACTTAGTATTACTCCTCCTCTGATGCCTCGGTTTTATTATTGCCTTTAAGATAGTTAAAGTTCTGCAGTAGATATGGAGATTTGCAAAGAACACATTAAAATACTTGATTTGGGGGCTAGAGAGATGACATAGGGGTCACGGTGCTTGCTACCAAGCCTGGTGACCTGAGTTCAATCCCTGGGGACCATAGGGCACTGGGACACACAAGGTGAAGGAGAGAACCAACATCCTCCACACCCCAATATTTTTTCATGTGTGATTTTTCTGCAACAGCTATTATATTTATAAACTTCTGTAATATTTATGTTTACATTTATAAAATTCTAAGAGTTTGTATGTGGGGAGGAAACAAAAACAAGAAAAATTTCAAGGCGTCAGTGAGTCATCTTTTGCCTGCCGATATTCCTCCACGACTGATGTTCATTAGGAAACAGAATCTGGACTTTAAGGACAGTGACTCTGATTTACGGTGACATGTCTTGCATTTTCATGACTGGAAGAAGAACTAAAGCATCTCAGCTGTCTCAAGCTGGTTCAGTACCCTGCTTCTGAGCTCAAAATGTATAATTAGCCAGAAAGCTGGTTCTTGAGAAGTTAGGCAGACTGTCCATTAAAAAGGGCCCTATTGCACTTCAAATGAATACTGAAGAGGAGGGTGTCACAGCAAATCTTTTGCTGTTGTTGAACATCCAAACGATCAACAAAGACTAATTTTCTCTTTCCTTCAACACCAGAGAAGGCTTAGGGGTGGTGGCAATTATCTGTTTGTCTAATACTTGTCTTCAGAAGTGGATTCGTAATCCTGTAACATTTTGTAATTTACTGAATCGCTAAGTAATCCCCAGCACTTGCCCCAACCCCATAGGGTGTATCTCATTTCAAACGAGAGTTAGAGTCAATGATGTAAATTAAGTGGTCCTCATAAGGCAAATGGAGAAAAATGCTAGGAGAATGTGTTCTCCAATTCCCCAAAGAAATACTCCAGTGATTGGACAGAATGCCAAATTTCAGAGCACAAATGAATCTCCTTCTTGTTACTGAACAGAGAATATTCAGAAACAGAATGAGTGGCCTGAAGCTAACACAGGCTGCGTGTCTACACTTGCTAAAACAATTTCTGTGAGAAAATGAAAATAAATATGGAGGACATTGTGGATCAAAGCCAGGGAATGCCATAAATATAGATTTCTGAAGAAAAGTGCATGAATGCCTTCATATCTTTAAATGTTGGGCTTCCCAAGGTTGAGTGACTCATGATTTAACAGCTGTCCCCTTTCCAAGTGTGATCTACAAATCGGAATTCTTGTGAGATGCCATGCGCTAATGTGTCTTTCAGTTTCCAAGAAAAGACAAGGAAGCTTCGTTTTCTGACCTTGCTCTGCTGCACTTGTGTGATGGTTTATGGATGGTCTGGGCACGTTTGCCCTGTAAAAATGTCAGAAGTAGAACAGTGAGGTCAATCTTCAATCACCTCAGTCCTCACTGGCTTCAAGAAAATTCAGTGTTCATGTTTATAATTAAATGAATTAATTTAATAAATAAATAAGCAAAATATTCATAGTGAAATGAATGCTTTCTTTGCTCCTTGTATTGCATCTTTTCCACCCTCCTTCCCTCTCTCCCCTCCCTCCCTTCCTCCCTTTCTGTTCCCCTTCCTTTACCTCCTTTCTTCTTCTCACTTTCTCACTCTGCCTTTTCTTAGTCCTCTTGTTATTCCATGAAACACCCTTGATGAGTAAGCCATTGACTAGTCTTCACTTGACATCCTTTGGAAATTTCCATATATATCCTTGAATATTACTAGGGCTTTAGAAGAGCTTTCAGCTAAGCCTTGGAAGACTATTATTATCTTGATTTTTCAAACATCTTGTGCCATGCCTCCCATCATTGTATTCTTCTATAACATTGATTTCTTTTTAAACATTTACTACTGGTGGATAAATTTGATTAATAATGACTTATTTGCCATTAGTTACCCTCACAACATATACACAAACAGGAAGACTCCAGTTTAAAATATCATGCAGTACCTCAAAAATTACCTCTCTATTGACTGTCAAATCAGAAACATCACTGTTGTTGGAATGGGTTCTTTTCTTGGACTTTACAAAGTTCTTCATGAAAGCCAATTACCTTCAAAGATGCTAGAAAGTTCTCTACATGACTTAAAAAGAACATTCAATACTGAGGTGCCATCTGGGGACTTGAATACTTCCCTGTGAGTTGTAGAGCTTTAAATATCCAGATTTTCCATCATGACAGGTAAGGGTCAGAAAGGATAAGGATGCAGTCTGTGGGGGGGGGGGCTGAGTGCAGACGGAATGCTGCAAAGCTAGAGGAACGGAATGTCTTCCCAGACTGGCTGATGAAAATCGGTAGGGTGGAGCCTTAGGGAAGCCAAGGTCCTCCTCCACCCACAGCCGACTGACTGTTACTGGGGACCTGCACAGGAAGAAAGCCCTGGAGGAAGCCTTTCGCAGAGCCAAAGAAACAAGCTCAGCTCATCCTGTGGTGGTTCCTAGTTGATGTATTTTAAGGGTCATTTCCCTAAAACCTGGGGACATAACCCAAAAGTTCTAAGGCTTCTATCCAAAAAGAACTTTCTGTTTCAACATCTCAATAAATTTCAGGTTAAGGGATAGGCTGTATGCTTCTTTTCACCATAAGTATAAATTATATATTAAGTGAGTGACTGGTTTGATTATTATGATTATTACCATCATGTAATGAAAATTCCACATCTTCAGAACACTAAATTATGTTGACTCGTAGAAATACCATCAGAAACCTTCCAACCTGAAGTGTTACTACATGAAAGCAGCATCTAGTGCTGCAAAAATGCCATTGTATTTGGTTTGCATTTCTACATGGTAACTATTGAATGACTGCCAGTTTACATGGCACATATAATTGTGGAAGGGGAAAAAAGTTTTGCAGATATTTATTTGAAAATATGGGTCTGGGCAAAATCTCAGCATGGTAGGAGGAAGGGGTTTATCCTCCCCTTGCTGAGGAGCAATTGGCTGCTTTCCCCAGGTAGTAGCCCCTGAAAGGTTGTCCATGTTCCAGTTCAGGCCCGTCTTCTGCGCACATATTAAACAACATTGAATTCATTTAATGGGATAAAAAAAAAAAAAGACAAAAAACAAGACCATAATGTTGGGAGGGGAAAGGAATAAGAGGGTGGATTTGATCAAAACACATAATAAACATGTGTAAAATTCTCAAGCAATAAAAAAATGTATATACTGGGCTGTATATTATACATCAAACACACTAAGTATTAGCATATATATAAATATGCATATGAATTTGTAAGCAGACATCTCGAATCTAAATGGATGCAGACTCTTAAAACAGCATCTTGAAACCTGTCGTGGTTGCTGGATGCCTTTAATCCCGGCACTTGGGAGGGAAAGGCAGGCAGATCTCTGTGAGTTGGAGGTCAGCCTGGTCTACAAAGGGAGTCCAGAACAGCCATGGTTCTGTTAGACAGAAAAACTCTTTCTCAAAAAATGAACAACAGACAAACTAGCTAACTCAGCATCTTGAATACTGTTGAAAGCCTTATCATCTCTGTGCTACTGTGGGCTATTTTTTATTCCAATTTAAAGAGTTAGCATGGAGAACTAGTCTAAGATACAGGCTATGTTTTGTTCTCAAACGATGTGCACTGTGGCAATAGTTGTTTCTATATAAACAGTGGTTAAAAAAAAAAAAACTAAACTAAACACAATGTCAAAACAAAAACCAACAATAGAACCTCATCGCCATGTTGTGGGCATACAATGAAAGCATCAGTCTGATAGTTCTGCTGATAGAGCTTCCTTTGTTTGATGGGTTCTTTTAACACAGACCTATAGTGCACAATCAAAACCAAAAGTAACTAGCCCAGTATTACCTTGCAAATAAATGTTTGAGCTAAGCTTAGAACCACGTGGTCTAACACCAGAATCTGTAGCTGAGCTAATACTGCTTATACTGCACAAGTTGGTTAATACCTTTTAAGAACATAGCAATCCCATACAACTGTGAACTTGGCCTGTAAAAATTTATAACCTTGTTGATGGGGCAGCTTGTGTTTCTGACGAAGTGTTAACTAAACCGTTTATATAAACTCCGTTTTCACAAATGTGCTGAATCTTAATCTAAGAAAACAAAGGCTGTTTTACATAGAAGACTCTTTTATGTACTTTGAAATCATCCATTGATAACCATAAAAAGTATATCAGAGATTTGAGTAAATACTAAGGATAACAATAATTACTATTCATGATGATTATAATGAATAATCTTAGGCATCAACCTAACACTGCCTTGGAGAGGGCGCATAAGCTCAGTGGAAGCAGATTCCAGACCGCAGAAAAGGTGTGCTTCTTAAATGCAAGGAGATTGAGACTGCTTCCTTGCTCGCATATGCTTCTTAGTTGCTACTTACACTGATCAACCACACAGCACAGGCAATTGTATTGATTTCAGCAGAATTCCCGCCGAATTCACTGGCTGATATTATGTAGACAAAACTAGAGCTGAAAGAATTGTAAAGGCATACGCCAGTCATGACAAGAATGCAGAGAATTCTGAGGACGGCATCCACCAGGAGTAATGACAGAACTCTGGGTGCTCACTACTGAATAAAGCACTGCAGGAATATCCTTTTTCGGATGTTTATTTTGGATTCTTCTCTTCTCTCTTCTCTTCTTTTCTCTTCTCTCCTGTCCTGTCCTCTCCTCTTCACTCTTCTCCTCTTTTCTTCTCTTCTGTCCTGTTGTCTCCTTTTCCTTTTCTCTTCTCCCTCCCCTCCCTCCCCCTCTTCTTTTCTCCTCCCCTCCCCTCCCCTCTCCTCTCCTCTCCTCTCCTCTCTCCTCTTCTCTTGTACTCTATCTCTTATTTCTTTGAGTCAGGGACTCTAGTAGCCTAGGCTGGTCATAAACTTGTTATGTAGCCTAAACTCTGTAGCCTAGGCTTTACCTCTGAATACTGGGATTTATAGTTACACCATATCCACCTCTTCTTGAATGTGTGTGTGTGCATGTGTGCATGCATTTCTGTGTGTATGTGCATGTGTGCATGTGTGTGTTTTGCTCACATGCCTGGAGATTAGAGAACAACAGTTTTTTCCATCAAACTGTATGATTTCCAGGGATGAAACTCAGGTCATCAGTCTTTGCAGCAGGCACTTTTGCCCACTGAGCCATCTTGCTGTCCTTTAGTCCTTCTTTTCTTGTTAAAGGAGAGCTAAGGAATATCACAGGTCACTAGCCCTGGTCTATTTTATATTCTATATTTGTTTATTTCCTTTCATATGAGCCACATCTGAGTCACAATGAAAACATTGACATTTGATAGCTTATTTGAGGTCCTATTCTACATAATAACATCATTGTGTAGCATGATACAAAACAAGATCTTTTAAGCAGAAACTCAAAGGGATCATATGTGTCAAGAAGTTCCATTAAATTTTCCTTTTTGTTCAGAAGGCAGAGATTTATATTTTTCAGTCACTGGATAAGTAAATAGACATATCAAGGGTGTGCATGTAAGGTATGTCACTTAGTCTTGAATTAGAAGCTACTGCCTGCAGGTCTGATACGTTTCAGCAGGTATTACATGGAATAATAGAGGTCTGTTTACCTGTAGCTACTAAGGACATTCATTTCCTGAGCGCCATATTTTACATCAATTGAAAAAGAAAGTGAGAGTATGCAGTAGAAATGATGTAAGATATAAGTGACATCTTAGTGATATAAACAGTTTAGAGGCAGACAAGTAGTTGCCTAATTTGTCTGGTATGAAATATGGCTTATGTCCCTCAAGTATCTCACAAAGCAGAGTAATTACAGAACTACTGTTGACTTAAATTGCATTTTTTGCTGCCTTGTAAGGGTTGGTTTTATTGGAAAATGATAACCTGTTTCTAATTACTCTGAGAACAAAACTCTGGGAGCTACTGATGTTCTAGATATAGAGATCTCTAGACAACGGGGAAGTAGAATCACTTGCATCCACATATCAGTAACATCGGAAGACTTAACAAAAGAGCTGGCCGGACAGCATGTCTGACACAACCCTCATACCTTGAAACCCTCACGTGGTCCTCCTTGTCTGTTCTTCGCAGTAACACTGATACTGTGGTCAATTTAAACTTTCAAGTATTTTGCAAGGATAGCCCCAGGTTTAATGATTCTACTTCTGTGCTTCCATGTCTGTGCTTGCATCTTCCTTGTGCTATATTCTGCACTGTTTATGTCTTAACTAACCAATGACTAAGAATAACTGAATTAATTAAAATATTTCATTCCTCAATTATTTTTGTTCCACCCATAAGTTTTCACTTAAAATGATTGTTATATTTTAATTTCTTGAAGGTTTATTTCTTGGGAAATTTTGCAATATTTTCCCCATCTTTTCATATCAATAGATAATCATGATTTGTTATGTGTTGATAATTAGTGATAATATGCACTATAAAAAGTAGAGAACTGACTTCATGTAAATTGAGTTGGCTTATGCCTAAAGATAAATAATGTTCTTTTTACTGCACCCTGAGAAACAATGTTGAAAAACTGTAGAGATGACTGTTCTTAAGTAGCATTGATTATATGACTGGTACCCTTATAGTAAACATATCTAAAGTCAGGGCACAAGAAATATCTATTGAACATATGGGTAAGGCTTTAGAGAATTGGTTCTCAACCTATGGGTCATGAACCCTTGGCCAAACCTCTGTCTCCAAAAGTATTTACATTATGGTTCATTAAAGCAGGAAAATTACAGTTATACAGTCGCAACAAAAATAATTTTATGGGTGGGGATCACCACAACATTAGGGACTGTATTAAAGGGTCACAACATTAGGAAGGTTGAGAACCACTGGCTTAGAGGCACACACTTCTTGGGGCTTGCACAACCAGGAATAAGGATAAAATGAGTTAGGGCAAGGTCAAGGGGTCTAAGATATAGTGCTGAGTAACTGTCTTTTAGGAGTACAGGGAATTTCAGGACTTCCCTTCCACAAAGCAGAATTGTGTATGTAACCACTGCCGCAGAGGCAAGCCCATCCCATCTTATAGACCTGCTTAACTGACAACTCTACTGTTTCTCTGGAGACATAAAAGAGAAAAAAAAAAATCAATTGTTTTCATCCATGTGGGGGAGATAAGGAAAGCAAACTGCCAGCATGGTTTGATTAGCAAACCATTGGAGCTGTGGTTTAGACATAATGGATCACTCTCCGTTTCTCTCCATCTAATTAAACTGCCATATCCATCTTTATTCCAGCAGACATGTTTACTGCAGAGTTCTAGTAAGATACTTCTCAATAGGTTCACTTGACAAAAATAGGATGTGGGTGGAGAAAGCTGACAGAGGGAAACCTCAAATAGAATGCCTTCAATTTCTGATGACTGGTGGTCCCATATTATAGATTTCTCCAATGAGAGGTGGTTTCGACCTTTCTCAGAGAGCCAGCAGTGGGGTGGCTGTACACAGCCCCTGATCACCGCAACTACATAATAATGGATAGTGCCCCCTTTTAGTTTTCAAATTGATCCAACTTAGAAATGCACAGGTACATTATACACACTAACTAGAATGCCAGCTTATATGGAATATTGAAAAGGATTTTGGAGAAATTTACTAAACATAGCACTCAAGGGTCACAGATATTTTTTCTATTACATACTTATTGAAATTAACTAAGAAGTGGGGATTTAAAAGTCTCTCCTTTTGCATTTACTCTTTTAATGGTTTATTAAGCATGTAAAGAACATGAAGACAAGTAATAACCTAACTATTAAAAGTTACAAGTCAGATTTCGTCATACTTGACTGTATTTTTTATTCGGTACTTTAATTTTTTACTCTCTGTACCCTTTCTTCCCTCTCTCCTTTCTCTCATGATCGTGATTTTGAGATGGAAGGAGAACCATAGATCATAGAAAACCCACAGAATACTTAATGCCTTCATTTTACTGGAGGGAAACTGAACCAAGAGGGAGAAGTATTTGCCCAGAGCTGCTGGTACAGTTAGTGGCAAACCAACCAACCATCAACAACTGGTCTGAGGACACCGGTTGGGCGGGGCAACTTCTGACTCCCAAACATTTATTTACTTCTGTATTCTAGCCTGTTTCCCAGAATATACTCTTCATTTAAAATGTTGTTTATGAACCCCTTAGCAGGGAGAAAAGTCACACACACACACACACACACAAAATCTAGCTTATCCTTGAACACTGAATTTTCTCACGAAGAAAAATCTCCAAATTAAAACAAAAACAAAAACTTAAATTTTCCCTTATTAGGCAAAATTAGTGTGGTGTCAATAAACCAAACCTTTGAAATGTGTTAACTTATGGACGTTTGTGTATCTTCAGGTGATTATATAAGGAGGAAACTTCTTGGTTTGAGTTTTTTGTTGTTGTTGTTTTGTCTTCCACGTGGCAGCTTTTCATAGTAAACAGGAGTAAGGACAGTAGGAAAGTTAGTTTACATAGCACTGGGAATTTAGACTGGCATAAAGCTGTATTGGTTCCTCAGGCAGAACTAGGATCTGTTGCTGAAGAATTTAAAGGTGGGAAAGCAGTGGTTTGTCACAGAGTCTCACTCTGGAACCCAGGCTGGCCTGGAACTCCTGATGTCCTCAAATCTCGAAATTTTTGCCCTCTGAGTTCTGAGGTTATGGGTATGTGCCAGCACATGTGGCTTTTATGAAGTATTTTAAAAGACACAAAAATGTTTCTGGCAGTGTACTTGTTGAAACATAAAATCAAAGAAAGTTCCACCTTTAAGGTGATCTTATTTCTTTTCCTGAAATATTTATCATCATAAGATATGGGAGTTGAATTTGAATTTCTGTTTGAATTCAAGAAAATGCGTTCACCGAAGTTACCATACCAATATATTAAATAAGCAGCTTTTATATTTAGATTTAACACACTAGTTCTTTCTGCATGAAGATTTAATTTTACTTATTTGATTTCTCTGACTTACGTAAAAATTTTGTCAGAATCAGGATTACCTAGGGACTTCTTCATAGGAAAGACTGACATAGTAGGTTGCAGAAATTCCAGATGACCACAAGTGTGGAAAAAAAAAATAGATGTGGTTTTCGGGCAGATCAAATCAGATTTTGACATACTTTTCAAAAATGCCAAGGAAATTTATAATTTGTTTTTTTTTTTTTTTTTTTTTTTTAAAAAAAAGTTTTAGGACCATTATAAAGAAAAATCATAAGGTGAAAGAAAAAAAAAAAAGGAGGTTGAGGAAATACCTCAGTTGTTAAAATGCACGCCATGCCAGCACAAAGAACAAAATTCAACCCCTGGTACCCACTAAAGAGCTAGGCACAGCACAAGTTCAGACACCAGGTGTCAACCTCTGGCTTCCCCACACACACAGAAAAAGGAGGAAAGACATAGTGGCAATTAGTAATTACATGTAATACACACACACACACACACACACACACACACACACACTAATTTCAGTGTTATTTGGGTCTAGGGTTATTGAATTCCCATAACACTATAATTTTATGCTGTGATTTTTCTTCTTCTTTTTTTCTTCTTTGGTTTTCCACTAAGTTTTGAGCTTAAGGAAAAGAATATCTCAGTTTTGAAGTTTCTAATTAAACACAAAGCAAGCCACCAATAAGAGTTAGTTTTTTTACTATTATTATTTTCTGAACCTACTGATAGATTGAAACGTAGACAGTTGTAAGACTCCGAGCCATTGGGGAATAAAGAGGAGCCTAGATAGGTGTTAGCATTTGGGGGCATGCTGCAGATTTATGACAGTTGCTCTTGCCATTGACAGGCAGCATCAAGTCTTGCCTGTGCCATTTTGGGTGACTGTTTGATTCCTTTGTGTAAAAGTCTTGGTTGCCTCCATCTGTGTCTGCTCTTTATTCCAGAGCCACCTGCTGAGGTCCTACTGGATATTAATTACTGTAACACTACCCTGTCCTGAAACAGGCCCTCAAAGGGTTGGCGTGAAGATCAAGTGGAGATATAGAGAACTTGCAACCAGCCTAGGGCTGCTACCTGAAAAGGCTCATCTCTGTCCTCTCCTGTGTTCAAGCTTTCAACTGGCCTGAGCGCCCCGGTGTGCGCATGATATCCGTCTTGCTTTATTTACTTCCTTTATTAAAGTGGGGAGCTCATTGCAGGGGTATATCTACTGTTGGAGCAGCATCTTGTTCCAAGTCTGATCTTTCTCTATGGTTAGCACTTTTGCTGGGCTAATAGACAACTATAAGCTCAAGCACTTGTACCCTGAACATAAGTACATTCAAAATACTTAAGTACACGCATGCACACGGGCACGCATGTGCACACACACATATGCACAAGCATACGTGAGGCGCTAAATCCAAAACTTTTGTGTTTTAAGGAAAGGAAAATCAAAAGAGAAACTTTTTTTTTTTTTTTGCCTAATTCCCAGTAGCTTTTTTGCTTTTACATTTAATGTGCATAGATGGTGGCTGAATAACACAGTCTCTCTGCCTAGAGATGCGATCTCCATCAACAAGTGTTCGAAAAAGCGCTAAAGACAATGCTTACAACTAACATCGTTTATCATATAGCAGGTACTGGAGGTATGTATTTATTTGAAATTGGGATGCATGTCTTTATTCTATAGATGACAAAATTAAAACAAGCCCCGCCTATAACTTGGTGGGAATGTATATATATGTATATGATATATGCATATGTGTAGCTGAAGATGTATCTGTATTTTTGGTAAACAGAATGGACCCAAAAAATTCAGTAGACCGGGAAAACTTAACTGTACATACAAAGATACAAACTCACTTTAAGGGCTTACCATATAAGAACGGATCATTGATTATTCATGAAATAAAAGTGTTTGAGTTGGGAAATTATAGTTTACAATGACTACTAAGAAAGTTCACTCCTTGAAAGTAACCAAACCTCCAGGGTACCTTTCAATTACGCAAGTTACTATTTTCTCCATAGTATTTCAGCTCTCTATATTTCTGGGTGTGTACATAGTCTTTATACTCATTGTATCATTATTGGACTGGTCTTTACATTTATGGATATGCGTGCTATAAATATATTGATCAGCACGTTATATTAACATTCTTCTAGCCTATGTATACTATCAAAGGACTCACCCATGCGGATGTCCTCTTTCAACATTAATAGTTCAAGGGAACCTCTGCCTCTGACCTTCTGTCTTTCCTCTGTGGGCTGCTTGGACTCTTTGAGTATTATATCACAGTATCTTTAGATGCTAGGCTACCTGCACCCGAGACCCTGAAGCTACCACGTTCCAGCTTAGCAAAACCCTATAATGTGCCTTCATTTGTTTCTGCTTGGCAAAATGATAGCATTTATAGGCCAGACTCAGAGGGAAACCACTTCTGCTTTCTCTGGCAACACACAGGCTCAGGGAACAATGTTAGAAGACAGACACTTCTCTAGTTCACGTTCCTCTCCATTCATTATGCTGTGAGGCATGAGTCAGATTTGAGTGTGACCAATCTCTACTCTTCTTGTCTCTATCAGAGAGGGCAGCCAAACTGTGAAGGAACCATCTGGGATGGGGACAGTGAGAGAGCAGTAGTGTATGGTTTTTGTCCAAGAAGGCATAATCACATCCAGGGTCCAGTTGCCAGAAGTAGACAGCTCATCACCGTTGGCTCTCAGGCTGAACACCAAGGCAAGAGCCTTATCCAGAGGCACTGAGACAGACAGACCTGCTGAGGAAGGAAGAGCTGGAGCATCAGGGATGACTGCAAGCCCACAGGACTGTGCTGTGTCCTCTCTTAGACACAGGGCCCTCTATGGAAGGGACAATGCCTTAGTCACTCCTGCAGCAGTTTGACACAGACTAGGTGCTTATAAAACATTGAAGGAAGGGATGGAGAAACAGTGTCCTAGCCCTATTGGATTCCACAAGCTACTTACGGCTTTCAAACCGTCTCTTCCTCTTATGTGATTTCAAGTACAAAATTTCTGTTGACTTTTAGTAAATCGACAGTGAGGTGCAGCTCTATTTCCTTATTCTCAGAGTGTTTGGTTGAGAAGGAATCTGGACTAATTCCAGGTTTCATTTCATTTTAATAATAGCCGAAATCTAATCAGGGCGGTATACTTTTTGTCTCTGTCTCTTGGCCTGTCTGTCCCACCCCTATTTCTCTTCACCTAATTACACTGTCTCCTAATTTTCCACCTCTCTTTTATCCTGCCTATTCTCCCTTCTTTTCTCACCCTCTCCCTTCTCCATACCATCCCCCTCCCATTCCTCCTTTCATCTGTTCATTCCAGATACACGAATACATGGTTATATTCAGTAGAGTGAATTGTTCACTTTAAAAATTGTGACAAATTATGATTGCAATGACTGATGTGTAAGTCAGTAAGTTGCCCTTTTCATGTTGGGACATGGTTTTCTTTCATTGCTCCCTAAGAACTAAGCTGTATATAATTATAACAGTTTCTTTCTTTTTCTTCATAACTAGAAATGTGTGTGCATGAGAAATGTGTATTTTTTGTGGAAGGAGAACCATTGTAGGTTTCGTTTAAGGACTATAATTAATTATTTTTATGATACTGCCAATGGATTTACTCCAAATGGACTAGTGATTTGCCTACAAAAATTAAGACATAGAAGAAAATAAAGCTATTTCATCCAAAAATACTTTTACAGACATACATAAATTTGCAAAAATATATGGAAGATGTCACTGGCTCATCATTTGATTTTAGTTACTTTTTTCTTTTCTAGTCCCCTAGAGGGAATGTAATCAAAAGCAAAGTGACTGGAACTTTGCCATTTATACAGTGTGTCTAAGCCAGGTGTGATAACATGAGTGCAGCCCCAGCACTCAAGAGGCTGAGGAAGAGGAAGAGAGATTATGTATTTGAGGCCAGTCTGGGCTGTATCATAAGCCAGTATCCCAAAAAATAAAACAAAATAAAAAGTACACTTAGAAACCTTTACAGCTGCATTTTCTGTAGAATTTGGAATTATAGTTTGCAATAGAATGACTGTCATGAGGGTCACCTGTCATAGGAAAATTTCTAACAATAATTTTACTGTTAATTATGTTAATTAGTATTACTTCTTGGTAACACCAACAACACAAGATAATAATAACTATCTCCTATATTAATTCTCTGAAGTCATTAGTTTACACAGCCTGATAATATATTATAAAAAGAAAGGAAAGAATACTATTTTAAGTATGGAAAAAAAAAAGCTATATTCACTATTTAGCCATATAAGGAAGACAAATGCTGGAGGACCAGAGTGAAGAATGTGGGGGGGAAAAAACATACATAATAGAGTTTCCCTCTCAAAATTAGGAACAAGGTGGAATGAATATTGTGACAAAGGGAAAGAAGAGACATTAATTGGCTGGGGCAGGTGCATGGAGGAATTATCTGTTTTGCATCGTTTTGCTTTTTAAACTCAGCCCATTACTGTCCTTCTAGGCCCATGAGCTTGGGAGCGTGGTTGTGCAAGGCATGTGGTGTGTCTTCAAGAATTCCATAGAGAATAAATGGTCATTTCTGTTTCTTACCTCTGAGTTGTTTAGAAACGTGTTGCTGTTAGGGCTACAGTAGCACATCCTCAAATATGTTTATATTTGGGTCCAAAAGCCCTTAACAACAGTGTTGGCCTTAGGGTCAGGCAGTTCTGCGGATGACGAGAGCTGACTAGAGCTGCTTTGTATTGGCTATGAGAAGTAGAGAAAAGCAGAGTGCTCATCTCAACTTCTCTGTGCGGTAAGTGTGGTGAGAGCACCTACTTGATACAACTGTACCAACTAAGTCAAAATGGCATGGCTCCTTGTCCTCAGTCAATCAGACTACGGTCACCATCACCACCACTGTCACCTTGTCCGTCATAGTATCACAACTGTCTCCACCACCTCTGTACCACACTCTTTGCCGCCATTTCTACTACCATCAAATATGCAAAATCACAACTACCATCATACTGCACCTGCTGCTACCACACCCACGCCATCACTCCCCTTACCTCCACCACTGCCACCCCATCACTGCCTCCTCTAATACCACATCTACCCCAGTCCATGTCTACGCCTTCCGCTACCATCAACATACCCCAAACTGTCGCAGCAGCCATGACCACCGTCACAGACCAAACATCACCACACCAACGCACCCAAACCTGTTATTGCCATAACCACTCACTTCTGATATCACGTGACCACCACATTCTCCTCCCTCCCTAGTGTCTCTGCCACTACCACTACCACAACCATCCTCATTTTACACATGAAAAGACTGAATCCGTACATAAGTAACTTACCCAAAGTCACAAAATTAGGAAATAGCAAATATAGAGCCAAACTTTAAGAAGGAATCCAAATTTGGAGATGTTCCCGAGTCCTGGAATTGTGATTCTTTAAAAATACTGGTTGTGGGCTGGGTACGTGGCTCAGCTTGTAAAGTGCCTGCTGTGCAAGCATGAAGTGCTGACTTTGGGTCCCTCGCACTCACCTAAAATGTTGGGTAGAGTGGCGCATACCTATAACTACATCACCGAAGGGTACAGAGCAAGGGGCTTCCCAGGGTTAGCTCACCAGCTCCCAGAATGATAATAGTGAGTTTGGGGTTCAGTAAGAGAACTGTCTCGTAAAATAAAATAAAATCGAGAGAGAGAGACGTTTGACATCATTATCTAGCCTCTGAACACGTATTCACAGGTGAAAAGATAAGAAAAAAGGAAGGAAAACAAAGTCAGAAAACTCTATGTGGAAAATATTTTCACTTACTTCATTGATATTTGAATTACCAGCTATACTAAAATCGTTCTGATATCTGAAAAACAAAGGACCTACATTCCGCTTTTGGCTGGTCTTTGTCCCTTGCCTCCCTATCTTCAACTGTCATGACAGAGCACAATTCCAACTGCCATATTTGACCCAACAAAGACACATAAGAGAGAAAGAAAATGTCACGCAGCCCTGAATGCTTAGGAGGAAGGCCAGAAATGAAAGGGCACCAGTTATTTATCCCTGCTCCATACTGTCAGCTGTATAGCGCTATGAAAAGAAGGCCTTGGGACTGGCTCAACCCTCCGCAAATAGATGGGTAATACAGATGTAGGATGTGTGTCCATCCAGGAGAGGAAGCAAAGGTGTTTTCTTACAACTCCACCCCAGTGGTCAGACTGCAGAAGCCATGGCTCAGCACAACACTATGGGAGGTATTTTAAAGGACAGCATCTGCAATTCCGGGGACTTTACCGGTTTACCCTAAGGCAGTTTTTCTCAGCTAATAAGGACAGAGCAGCAAAGTGACAACAATGTGTCCCACCAAGGGCCTGTCTCCTGGAGGTTGCTCCGTTCACAGGATTAGGGGCAGCATGTGTAAATGTTCTCCACTGGGTTACCAGTGTATTTAGGAAAGAAAAGTATAACAGTCTCCTCCCATGTTGTAATTCTGTGTCCAGTCTGTTCAAGTTTGTCAAACTGGCGGTAATCCACTGGTCAGTCTGAGAAAATGGGTAAAGAGTAGTGAAAGGAACTGGTGATTTGACCCCCCCCTCCCCCAAGGGAAGGGGCAGCCCTGCTGGGCCACAGAGGAGGACTTTCCAGCTAGTCCTGAAGATACCTGAAAAACCAGGGTCAGATGGAAGGGGAAGAGGTCCTCCCCTATCAGTGGACTTGGAAAGGGGCAGGGAGGAGATGAGGGAGGGAGGGAGGGTGGGACTGGGAGGGAATGAGGGAGCTGGATACAGCTGAGATACAGAGTTAAATAACTGTAACTAATATTAAAAAATAAAAAAAAATTATAAAAAGCAAAAAAAAAAAAGAAAGAAAGAAAACAAAACAAAACAAACAAAAAAAAGAAAGAAATGCACAATTGGCTACCAGATTAAAACCAACCAAAACCAGTCTTACCCTGCTATGGCAACACACAACCGTAATCCAAGCACTTGGTGTGGGGAGTCAGGAAGATCAAGAGTTCAAAGCCATCCCTGGCTACAAAATTAAAGCCAGCCTGAGCTACAAGTCAACCCTATCTCATAAAAAAAAAAAAAAAAAAAAAAAAAAAAAAAACAAGTAAATAAATAAATAAATAATAGGGAACAGAAAAGTCAGTATTGCACCTACACTAAGACGACCTCATAAACAGCAGAACAAAATGTTGAGGGCGTTTTACTAGAAACTATGTGAACTGTCATTAGAAGCTATAAACAATCAGAGAGTGGTATTTAAGCCAAACCCTAGATTTCCCTAGATTTCATTCAAAAGGGTTCAAATCCTGGATCTATCATTTCTTAGTGCTTTGGATTGTTTTTACTGCTTTTACTGTTTTTTCTTCTTCAATGTCACATGTATATTGGTACATTATAATGATAAATATATCAAAATTATGAGGTTTTGTGGAGTACACAGCAAGTCTCCATGGGTGATGACGCAGAAAGGAGCTCACAGTTTTAATGCTTCAATGTGCTAAGCTATGAAATGTCCTCGTTTGCTATGGTAAAATTTCTTCATATAACTGTGTTACAGCGTCAGGTTCTGATTAGACCTGGGAAAATGAGGTTATGCCAGCAAGTACAGCAGTCAGGTAGTAAGGAAAGTCTTTGCATATGATCAACTTGAGCTCTTAACGATATGAAATTAAATAAGTTACATATTATAATTTATATGTTATAAATTATAAATTAAATAATTTATAAATGGTTTGCCTCAATCTGCTCAAGTCTTATTTTTGTAATAGTTATGAATTCACAAAACGTACATATTCACAGCAGCATCTTGCATAGTTATAATTTAGGCTTATGTATGGGGATGGCTCTAAAAAGGATAAATATTCCGGTCTGAGTAGATAATCCACTAATGTAGAAAGTCACTGAGGTGCTCAAATTATTCTATCCAAATTTCTTACATTAGCAAATGACCTAGGAAAAATGTATTTCCATATAAATTAGCTTAATCCTTCAATAGTCTAAGAGCAGAAGATAAAATTACTCTGTTATTCAGAGTAAATTCAGAATGTGGCAGATTCAAAGCAGTGTGTTCTAATTGTTCTTGTGAAATGATATCTGCCGTAGTATTTTTTTGTCACTTCCAGTTTGCTGGGACACACTTTGTTCTGTTTGGATCACATCAGATTTTCTCAATATCTTTGCTTGAGCAGGCTGGCTTATTATGTGTGGCGTTCGTACTATATTACCCTTTGTTTTTAATCCCAAAACTGAATTAACATTTCATCTACCTATGTATCTATTTCATGGAATCCCACATAGCAAGGTAAGAATCCTGACACTACAAATAGCTAAAAGCCAAGTACTTATCTTCCCTGACATGTGATAATAGCACTAGTAGTAGTAGCAGCAGAAGTGGTAAGAATAAAAATGTACAACTTCTGTAAGACTAAATATTTATTTTCTCATCCTTATTTTAAAATGTATGTAAAGATTGATTGTCAGAGAGCTATATTTGTTAAGATGACTTGACTATTACTTAGAATTAATGAAGTTATACGCCATACTTCAAAATATAATTATCTAAATTAAACTGCATTAGTTTATTTAATCTACTATATTGTGGCTTGGAAGTGCCTGTAAAGTGATTTGCTAAGCTATATGTTATGTAAATATTCCAACCTCCTTTGTTTTCTCAGCTCTGCATTTTATATATCTAACAATAAATAATCATAATCTCTTGAATTGTCTTCCAAGATGGTGTTATTACTGGGCCACAACTAAGTAATTAAATTTGATTTGTATCTACATTAATTAATTAACCTTAACATTTCCCAGAACAGTGAAGCTAATAATAGATCTTGGAAGCCCAAATTGTGTTTTGTTGTAATTATTTCCACTAAACTGGCATCATTAGAGAATAACCATCATCAGTGGTGCTTCACATGGGTGGATGTCCTCTACCAACCGCAAATCACATCAGTGCATTCTCAATTTATGCTTTCATTAGCTGTTAACATCAGACAGAATCCCCACTGAAAGTTAAGATTACTTGGCATCAGCTTTGACGTTGCCATTGACTGAGGTTTACAAAAGCATATGCTTTTAATTACATCCTTCAAATGGATTTTTTACAGTAAACTTTAAAAAGTTTCATTGGTAATATGTTTTATTAGATATTATAAGTAACAATTATTACTTACCAATACTAATACCTAAATCTACATCTGATCTCAGAAAAGGTCAATATTAAATAATTCCTCATTTATATAAGAATATGAATGAATGCTTACAGACATTATTACATTAAATATTTAAGTGACATCTTTAACACTTAAAAGCAAGGCAAAAGATTAGGAGTTCTTGGCATCCTTACTACACATTAAAATGTTGGTGCTAAGACTCTACTGATCAAGGTATCAAAGCAGAGGCTTAGACTCATAGCCAAACTTTGGGCAAAGAGCATGGAATTTTTTGAAAGAAGAGGGAGATAGAAAGACCTGGAGAGTACAGGAGCTCCAAAAGGAGAGCAACAGAGAACAAAAGAAAAAAGAAAAAACAATGAAACAAACAAACCTGAGCCCTGGGAGCCCTGCAGAGACCGATACCCTAACCAAGGATAATGCATGGAGACAACCTAAAACTCCAGTTCAGGTGTAGCGCATTGACTCAGTATCCAAGTGGGGTCCCCAGTAAGGGGAGCAGGGGCTTTCTCTGCCATGAACTCAGTGACAGGCTCTCTGATCACCTCCCCCTTGGGGGTGCAGCCCTTGCCAGGCTACAGAGGAAGACAATACAACCAGTCCTGATGAGACTTGATAGCCTAGGGTCAAATAGAAGGGGAGAAGGACCTCCCCTATCAATGGACAGGGGGAGGGGCATAGGGGAAGAAGAGGGAGGGAGGGTGGGATTGGGAGGAGAAGAGGGAGGGGGCCACAGCCCGGATACAAATCGAATAAATTGTAATAAATTATAATCATAAAAAATGTTGGTGCTTAGAGGTGAGGAGAGGGCTCAGTAGGCAAAATGTCTGCCGCAAAAGCATGAAGACGTAAGGCTGGATCCCCAGCAGGAGTGCAGAAAGACAGGGGGCGGTAGTGCAGGCACATCTACAGTTCCTGCAGGAAGCCAGACACCACGATCCCTGGAGTTCACTTTCCAGCCAGACTGGCCGGTTGGTGAGAGCTCCAGGTCCAGGCAGACTCTTTCCCAAAAAATAGACTGGAGTGAGACTGAGGAAGACCAGCACAAATATCTGGACTCCACAAGCTTGTGCACACACCTGGGTATGCACCCACATGCACACACACAAAAAGCTGACGCATTCTCAATAAAAGCTACTAATTGTTGGGATGACAACGCTATATTCGACTGAATTATGCGCTCAGATCTATTCTTCATTTGTATAGATATGGTTCTATGTAAAGAAAACATCATTATTGTCATTACTACACTCCATATCTGCATTTAAAACCTTTATTCAGAGAAGTGGTGTTCAAAAGAGCGGATGATGACGACCTCTTTAGTTGTAGAAATCAAACAATCAATAAAACTATACTGCCTCTGTCTCCACCGCTGATCAGATTGTACCCTATTTCAACCATGGTTAATGGACCCTTGAAATTAGATAACCTTTAAGTCTAAGCTTTGCTATGAATCTCTTTATGGTGCCTTGAAAAGAATAATAAATTCCAGCTTTGTGCACAACATTAAACAAGCAAAAACATTTTTCAAAGCACTCAATGAAACTCTCTTGTGTCAACAGCTCCATTGGTGTCGTGTAAGTTTAAAGAAAAGTCCTCTGACAAAACTAGCTGTGTAATCAGGTGAGCTAGAAAGCCACCCTTTACAACAACCAGTTCAATGATGAGAAAATCTCCTTACTTTGGATCTGACATGTGGACCTAGGTTTGGAGAACATCAGATAAGGAAAAGAGATCCATTACAAAGAAAAGACAAGAAAATGATAGTATTTCTAAACTGCTGAGAAGCCAGCACAGATAAATATATTTTACAATTTTTTAAGAAATATTGTGTTTAAGTTCTTGGTGCTTATCTGAAGGCTGAATCTCAATCAGACAAAGAAATGTGTAAAACCAAAAGGCCTACTCAGCACCTGCAAAATCCTGGTAGCAGGAAATGGTACATTCATCCTGGTAGATGAAATTCTACAAAGTCAAGCTGAAACCTTTTTAAGATTAAAATGTTGGGAAGGGCAAAAATAAGCAGGGCTGTATTCTACTTAAAAATAAAACGCTTTTCCATTTCTAAATTTCTCATTTGGTTGTAGAGAATATAGTACAGGAAGAATATTCTGGAAAATCCAGGGGCTGCAGAGAGAGCCGTGCAAGCTTGAGGACCCGAGTGTGATTCCCAGAACTCCGCAAAAACTCAGCCTGGTGATGAGCAGCTGTGATCAGAGCACTGGGGTCATTTGTGCAAATAAGGTAATTTGATGCATTTGATACACTGAAGACAGGTGGATCTTTGGCAAATGTGTGCTGTCCAGCCAGCTGGTCAGGGAGCCAAAGATGAGTGAAAGACGGTCTCAGAAAACTGGTAGAATACATCTAAAGACTGACACCCATGTTTGGCCTCTGTCTGTCACACATATGCATGCACTCACATACAAAAAAACAAAACAAAAAAAAAGTAACAATTCTTATGACGGTTCACCAGTTCCACCAATTCTTACAAATTTTCAAAGGAAACATCGATTTGTAAAAATGGAGCTTGGCAATAGTCCTCCCTTAACAAGAATAAAATCAACTTAATTGCATTGAATGGATGTTTTAAACGAAGTTTGGCAGATGTTATTCCATCAAATCACTGTCAGCCTGAACTTTTCAGACCTTCTTTTGCTTATGCCACCAAATGGATGATTGCTTATCTATGGCTTGATAAAAAACCTCGGGGAATACAGTCAATTAAATAAGCTTAAGTCCGCAAAGTAAGTACGAAGCTGTTATCCTTAAAAGAAAGCATCCTGTGCCAAACAAATGAACAAAACATTCACCACCTTTGACACAGTCAAAGGTTACCTTTGGAGTTCATTACAATCTTCTGTAGGTTATGGACGCTATCTCTAACTGAAGTTATTAAAAAATATAGTGGGGAAAAAGAGCAAGTGACGAAATAAAATAGATGTGTGGCTAATTTGGACAAAATGATTGATAGTCAATGCGAGTCCCTAGAAGTTTTTCTTGAGTGTGTAAGACACTGATTTGCTACTTTAGTCTATTTCCATGAAATACATTTACCAACAAAATGCATCTCAGTAAGTAGGATCTTAATGATGTAAAACAGATCCTAGCGCAAACACTACCCACTAACACACACTTCATGAAGGTGATGAGCACAACCACCCCCTTTCTTTAATTTCAATATGTAATTGACTCCAATGACCATTCATTTCTATTGTACATCATCAGAGAAATCTAAGGACTCCAGAAAGCCCTTCAAGGGAAACCTCCTCCCTCTACACATCCTCCATATTTTTTCTTTCTTTTCTGCATGCTCTGTAGTTGGAATGCCATTCTTGCTGAGCATATATTTGCCATTTGAACAAATTGTTTGCTGCTAGCACAAACTTTAGCCAATTTTAGATTTCATCTCACTGAACATATCTTTCCTTAATTTCCTAAATTAACAATGCTTCAATCAACATTGTTATTCTTTATAAGGTCATTTGGTGCACTAGATATATTACCATGTCCTCTCTTCTGTCTTTCCCTTAATTCTGCTCTCCCTTTTTGACACTGACCCTTACTCTGGGTCGCTGAGCACAAAACCATCTCCTAAGCTAGGCAGGAAACTGTGCTCTTTCACCAACAAGTCTTAATAGAATAATCATTATAATTGGCTACTCAGTGTCACAGCATGGCATCATGACAGGGTAAACCATTTAGTAAGGAGGAGAAAAAGTCACATGTCTGCCACATCTTTGTCTCTGTCCTGCTCCTCATCTATCAGAATTCTTGGTAAAAATCTTTTTTTTTTTTAGTCTCTATTGCATATCACTAGGATAAAAGGTTTGCATGATCATGTAAAATAAAAGGAGAATGCAATTGATGAACCAGGATTGATCGTGTGTCATAATTCAACGTTAGCCTAGAAGTAGACACAATATCACAGAATCTCATAATACACATTATCAAATAAAAGTTACAGTCAATCCTGGTAGGCAGGGCATTCTCAGAGGTGTTTCATTTTTAGGCTTTTCTGAATTTGTATATAGCAATGGAGTTAGTAAGTTTTGTGATATATGCAATGTTTATTTTTGGCATTTATGTATACGCTCATGTAAGTACTCCTTATGATTCAGAACAGAGTGAAACACTTTTTAACTCGTGTAATCGACCAAATGGTTTCACAGATTTATTTTGTTGTGCTCTACAATGTACACAAAGTATGTACAGGGGCAAAAGTAAAAAAAAAAAAATATTAAGATCTTGTGTACTGTGGATATTGAGAAGAAACACCTACGAGAGGCCTGTTGTTTTGAAAGTAATATTACTTAAGAACTATGGTTCCTTGAATTCCAGATCTTAAAAAAGTAGATACATGCATAAAGATATTCACCATCTACACACACACACACACACACACACACACACACACACACACACGCATGCACACACACACACACACACAAGTAACTTACATAATTTCATCGTTCTCGAATTCGAGCTCTCCACACGTGTCCTCAAAGTCCTCCCCTCCACCTCGGGCCGTCCCTTCAATGGTTTTATAGGGAACGACGACGTTTCCTCGAGCACCAGATGTTCTCAAAACCTTCACCTCCATGATGCCAATGCTCTCGCTCACATGAGTCACCGGTTCCTCAAATGTAAAGATACCTGCATGGTCATCATCAAAAATGGTTACGGTGGCAGTGTTGGGTGACCCAAGACAAGCAAGTGCAGAAATATGGTTGGCTTCTAGTATGTCATCTTCCGTGCTGTCTGACGTGATTCTGACATTGCTGAGATGCACAAGGAAGTTTTCGTCTTCTTCAAAGATATCATCATCGATGATGCCAACCTGGATTTCCTTCAGCGTCTCCCCTGGTTTAAAGACCACAGTCCCTTCAGTGAACTCGTAATCAGACCCAGCGTTGGCTGTGCCATCTTCTGTCCTGAAGTCAACAAACAGGGTGTTGTTCAAGTCGCCCCCGCTGCGGACGATGGTGAGAGCCACAGTACCACAGTTCTCTAAACACTGGTATGTCCGGTGTTCAAAGAAGACCTTGCTGACTGGGCCATTTTCAGAAGAGTCCACGTTGACTTCGTGCATGCTGATAGCCTTTCTCGCCTGGTCAGCCGCATGCCTCTTCAGAATGTTGCCAGCTCCAGTCATCAGGCGAGTTGCTTGAATCCGGTAAAATGCTCGGCTTTTTTGCTGCTGACTTAGGACCTGATAGTTAGCTAGTTCTATTAACTGCTCGATTTCTTTTTCTGGATGCTTCTGCTTAAGTTCCTTCAGAATCCTTGCCATCTCACGCCTCGCTTCCTCATCATCTTGGTCCCTCTCATCAACTTCCAAAACCAAAGCACCATCTAGGAAACTGTCAACATGAGAGTTGACCACCTTACCATCCATTTCGATTTCAGTTTTGGACGATTGCCTTTCTCCTTCATGTTCAATAATCATTCCCCTTTGCTTTCCAGCCCTATACCGCTTGTAGACATACTTGTAAAAGAGAAGCCGCCTGTCTGCTACCCAAGCAAACACGACACAGATGGGGAAGAAGAAGAAAGTCAGCAGTCCTTCCCAGACCTCCACAACACCAGGAGAGATGACAGACAGAATGATATAAAGCCAGGTGTAGGCGAAGATGCTCCAGGCCGCTGTCACAAAGAACACACGCAAATGCTTAATCTTCCTTGTCTCGCCATCAGGGACGACATAAACACAGAGTGCGATGATGATGAACATGTTGAAGGCGGCGCTTCCCACGATGGTGCTAGGACCAAGGTCCCCTGCAGTGAAGTTATGGCCACACACTTCAATGACTGACAGGAGAATCTCAGGAGCAGAAGATCCCAGGGCCATCAAGGTCAGGTTCGACACAGTCTCATTCCAGATCCTCACTGTAGTCTTGGTGGTCTCTCCATTGGGTTTCTTTATGGTTATTTCTTTCTCTTGAGATGTGATGACCTCTATAGAAGACATGAACCGGTCGGCAATAATAGAAACTCCAAGAAACATGTAGACCATGGCCACAAAATACACAGTTGCTCTGGCAATTTTATCTCCAAAAGATGGATCTTGGGGTTCCCAAATGGGCAAAATCACCCCTTTCTTACAGTAATATGAGCCAGTACACACGGTTCCATTTCCTTCTGTTTCTGTGTCTGTCTCTGCGGTTATATAGTGAACATGAGAAAACAAGAGAGCCACCAGAGCTACTAGATGACCTCCCATTGAGGCCGGGTGTAACAGACTTAACCGAAGCATATTGTACAATGAGCCTTCCAACAGTCCCAACCTAAAAAGAGAGAGAGGACAAGACATCACATCATTAGAGCCAAAACATCATTACAAATTTAATTGTTTTACTTTTACAAAAACTTTTGTTATGTTTGACCATCATAAAAATCTCTGGGGAATCACTATTCTGAGAATCTACCAGTGACTGAACAGTCTTTTGTAAAATTTACACATCACTCTCTCTGTGGATTTCCTCCATGTGATCCCATTCATTGAGAGAGACACACAGTTGACTCCCTGGAAATGACAAGTCGCCTTGTCATACAGCACAGCTCCACTGAGCACATGTTGGGACATGCTAACCACCAACAACAAATGGGAAGCAAAACTTGGGAAGCATTAAGTAATTGTTTCTTTGTTGTTCAAGTGGATTTTCTTTTACATTTGAGTTAGTACATTAGTGGAAACAATTTCATTGACAAAATCCCCTTTATTTAATAAGATTCCTATCTTGAAACTCAAACTCTGAAAAAAAAAATCCTCCCAATTCAAGGCATGTTGATTACCTTAAATCCTGGAGTACACTGTTATTGTATTTTGTAAAATCACATCCTACTGCTCCAAGCCTGCTGGCAATAAAGCTCAAAACTATCTGTGAGGGAAAATATTTCACTGACAATGCAATATTCCCATATTTTAAGTACAGTTTTTTAAAGCATGTTTTTATCAGGGCACTGCTTGCTCCCTCAGTTTCAGCAAGCTGGGTTTCCTGATAGATTATCAGCTGATCATGTTGCTCTTCAAGCACAGCTCTTCACATCTGGATATGCAAGCTGCTTTGGCAGCTGCAGGCAGTCTGCAACAGGAACAGGAGATAACCAGGCCTGGGCTAAGCCACATGGAAGAGCCAGGAAGGCTATGACATCAGCCATAAAATGTCCTTTTTCAGTGTTGATGTCAGACTTTCCATGATCATTCAAAAATACACACTAGTTCTATAGTGGGCTCAAGTGACCAAAAAATGCAGGAGTGATGATTCCATCCAAATTACCTCATGTAGCATAATAACTGTGGCCACAAACTTCACATATGATGAAGAGCTGTTGGCAGTTAAGGGCATGGCAACAGATTCACTGAGCAACACAAAGAATAGTGAAAGTGAAGTTGTTGACTGAGCCACCAAGGTCCTAAATTCACCCACTAGCTCATGCAAAGGTCAGCTGAAACCTCCTATCACCTCTTTCTCTGGGCCTGGGATTTGGAGTAAATGCAAAAGGAGGTCTATAACACTCATCTGAAATGCCTCAAGGAAGAATCATTCATGGCATCCAGAAAGCATGGGTAAGAGAGAGGTCATAGCCATAACTCTACCACCTGTGGAAAGTTAACCCACAGTCGGGTGTTGCTCCAACCTGCCTGGGAGCCGGGCCACTTTTGCTGGTGTTTTCTGACCCATGTCTGTGCTGTGGCAGGTGCAGAAAAAGCACATCAAGCCCAATAGAATCTCTTGCCCAGCACATAGCAGCAGCAGACCTCTTGGCTCCTACCATAGCAGGGAGTACCTTCTAGCTCATAATTAATGGGAAATTACTTTCACATGTATGTATGTATGTATGCATGCATGTATATGTATATTTTATGTATATATACATATATATATATATTTCTCCCACACTAAAGAAGACAAGGTTATGACAGCTGGACATACATCTAATTTTAAGCAAAAGTATGATAGAAAGATATATATTCTAAGTGTGCAGACATTCTTAGACAAGTCTGTCCATCTGTTTAGTTACTGCAGATCTTGTGTGGCTGGTGAAATCTTTGCCTAAAATGAAGTGACATTCAGCCAGTTCACAAGAGGAGTGAATAATCCAATTCCAACTTGTGGGTCTACTTAGGCTACAAATGTTTATTGTGTTCAGTATTAAATTTGCAATCAGTCCTTCTCTTCTGTCCTGAAGATTCACCAGTGACCAAAACACAAATCTCTGTGTTCATTAACTTCTGTTCTAATGTGGAGGTACCCAATAATAAGTATAAATATTAGATATAAGAATGGGTCATGGTGGGGCAGAGAAGAATCAGTTTAAGGACTGAGACTGTGTATCAAATATGTGCACTAAGGGCATGCGTGATTTTATATTGGTGCTCAAAGATGAGTTAAAATATTTGAGCAAAATCTAAAGGAAAGAAAGAGTTTAACACTTGTAGAAATCTATAAGAGTAGGAGTACAGCCAACTCCTGGCAGTGTGTATCTAGAAAACCACAGAGACACCAGTGTGGTGAAGTGTGGAGGTGCTGGCCTTGACAGGAATGGAAATAGATTCCCTGGTAAGGGGAAGCTGGTCAGGAAGTGCTAGCACATTTTCTTTTCAGAAGCACCTTTCATCTGGATCAGTGACTATGGGATCAGATGCAGAAACAGGGAGACTGTAATAATATCTGCATTTTAAAGGAACTTGCAGTCTGGCAAGTATACAAATTACAGATCAGACAGCTAACATTTAGAAAGGAGAAAGCCTTTGTAGTAATCCCTTCGGAAGATGTTCAGTGCAAAATGTCTTGAGAGCCTAAAAATATAGGAAAGATTAGCTAGAAGATTCAAGACTGTGCCTGTCTCTAAGACTGATACATTAACTGTGCTCTCCAAATTACTGTCAAACCCAGCACTCCACTTTCCATGCTTCAGTCAGTTTGAACTTCTACAAAGCAAAGAAGATATTTTCAACCACCTTAAAATTCCTTATTGGGTTTTTCTTGCCCGTTTCCCTGTAGTCAATGCCTACACACCTGGAGTCTGCTGAAGAACTTTTAAGATATAATCTCTGAACTTCAGGATGTAGTTCTTCCTGTGTGCTGAACAAGACAACACTGGTCTATCTATGAGCTATTACAGACTGTTTTCTGTGCCCTAGACTAACAGTTTTTTTTTTTTTCTGCTGAGCCTCAAATTTTTACAAGCCCAATACCCACTCATAGTCACCTTCCTGAGAGTAAGACAGCCCATTATAAACACGGCTATAGAAGTTATGCTAAGTTCCTTATACGTATCAATTATTTATAATATTTTCAAGAAACAGTTCTGTGTTATACTGTCCTAGAATCAAGCTCTTCATGACAACCCAGACAACTAGTACTCCTGTGGAACTTTTTGGTAATGGGGCAATGACTCTGTGTTGAAATGGAAAAAAAAATGAGGGTTAGACAGGTTAACTTCATACAGAAAGCACAACTATATTTGGAGTCATATAACTAAGAATTAGATAGACTAGGACTTGGTGAGAGTCACATACAGAGTGAATTCTAGAATGACTATTAAACCTCGGTCTGTTTCAGAGAGTAGTGTTATCTTCTCTTTGATAACAGGTGAAGCAATATTTGACAGCTGCTGAATGTCTGCTTGAACTAGCCCTTCAGAAACCCTCTTAGAGCAAGGAGAACTGTGTTAGCCTCAGTCTCCTGGAAGGTTCCCAACAGCCTGGATTTTTTTTTCTTATGGTTTAGACACTGAAGTAGGAAAGCATCAATGACAGCACAAGAGCTGGCATGTTCCTAGAGACAGCTGCCCTGTACGCCCTAGCCTTTAGCAATTGCCTGGCAACCACTTCCTGTGTACACTGTCAGGGCAATCTCAGGTCCGCCAACAAAAAGCTCTGCCCTCCATCTCTGCTGTGGCCCATATCTGACAGTGTTATTACCCAGAAGGCTAACAGATGTAGAAAGGCAGGTGGATGTGTACAAATCCATCACCATGATCAGAGTCAGCATAAAGAGGGGGAGGGGGAAGGGGCTTCTGAGGTGACCTAAAAACATCACAATGATTTTCAAGAGGGGACAGCACAATAATTTGTGAAATCGTTGGCTACAAAACACTGATGTAACTTATTGGCGATGATGCAGCTGGAAGGAACTCTCTGGATTTCAGTTTCTGTCTCCATTAAATTAATACCGAGTCCAAACACTCATTAGGATATGAATAGCTGTTAGATACAAGGCACTTTCTTTCTTGCCCCAACGTCTCCCTTCTTCCAGGGCTTTTTTTCTTCATTATTTAACTAGTTCTCGGTGAACTTCCTTGCACATCCTTACGTATCCTTCTATTAAAATAGAGCAGGGAGATATTCTACAGCCACAGAAAAGCAGATATAAATCTTGTTTCTTTCTAGGCTTTCTTATATTCTTGCTCAATCTACTGAATACAGGGCAAGTGTAGGTTGATGGCGATGGATTCGGGTTAACTCTAGCCAAGGATCACTTAGAAACATTCATTACACCATCCAAATTAGTCAAGAATACCTGGATTATTTTCTATATATTGCCTGTTTTAAATCAAAACAAATAAATAGTATAACATACATGTTACAGAGCTGAATGATAGTGACAGATGAAGGTAAAAAGCCAACCAGGAGTTGGTAAACAAGTCACTTACATAAAAGGAAAGGTTACAGCTGTACGCAGCAGAAACATACATGCAAGGGGTGTGCTCACCAAACTCCCACTCTAAGGAGAAAGAGCCTCCACCACACAGAATGCCTATTCCCTTTGGAGGCTGTAGTCAGTTCTGACTGTCAAAGAGTACCTGACTCAGAGAAAAGGAATATGCTAGATTCCCACCACCTCAGCTCACTAGATGGCCTCATCATATTCTGTTAATTGGCAGTTGGTCTTATTGATATTTCTTTCCTCACTTTCTCCCCCATCCTCTTGATTCTCTTGTCTTTCTCATCCGCAGAACCTCTTTTCCTCTTCTTGTGTGTACTATTGCTTTTCCACCCTTCTACACATCTTTTTTCCTCTCACAGCATTCTTTCTAGTGTCCTAGCCTATCTCCACATTCTCATTCTGAAGTCTGTGCTCTCAACTAGTGCTTCCCTTGACTGCAATCTTTTTCTTTATGCTGCTCAAACTGAGGCATGTCCATAGCTGAACCTTAAAGTTCTGTAAGTTTTACTCTGTGCTGACAATACCCTTGCAGACTGAAATCTTCAGCAATTAGTCTATTTCTAAGGCAACAGTTAAGCATATGTAAACCTGTATCTACAGCCCATGCCAGGACTTCCAAGCTCCTCTAAATAAAGAGGACCACAAAGGGTTAAGGTTCTTTGCATCTGGTCATTCCACCTAGGATGCTAATTACAGCACCCTGGGTCCCAGCCTTAGTCCCTCAGACTGCAGCCAGAGGTAAGGAAAGGATTTCCACAGTCAGTCTGCATTAACACCATTTTAATTCCCCCTCGCCATCCACGTATCAAATAGAGCAAACAGTGTTTCCTCTTTGCTGATGGATAATGGATAAATTAGAAGTTTCTTGAAGGAGTCAGGCTGTGGAGGCCAGATGAGGGGCTCATGACCTTCTCTTTGAACTAATAAAATTGGAATCAGGATCCTGTCTCATGTCAGAAAACACCCACTTAAATTGCATAGCAAAGGCAGCAGCTAGGGTAAAAGTTAGGCCATGTAGTCCAAAAAGAGGACAAAGATTTAAGATATAAGATTTAAGCAAATGAAGTTATGGAGAAGCCATGTGTCCTACCCACTAGCCCTATTCTCTGTTTTTGTCCATAGCCCTTACTACTTTTACATGCTAAATAATTTATTCAGTGATTCTGTTTATTGTCATCTTACTCCAGTCGACTCAAACCTTGTAGGATCAGGGATTTCTGATCTATATATGTATATGTATGGATGGATGTATGGATGTATGGATGGATGTATGAATGTATGTATGTATAAATTTTAATTTTCTGCAGTGATTCATTCCTGCTTCCTAGAGTCAGAATTGGTGCATAAAAGATGCACAGCACGTATTTACTGGATGAATAAAATAATTCTCAGAGGGTCATGTGCTGAGTCATCAAATCGCCGTTGCTGCCTCAGAAGCTGGGAATTGGGCCTGGGCACTGCACTTAAAAAATTCACTATGTGAAATGGATGTGCCCACAATAAGCAGAGGTCGGCATCGGGATGAAAAGCCAATAGGAGTGTCAGGCAGAGGAGAGGAAATAAGTCGTTCAGGCACATGGCAAAGAATCTCAAGCTGGAAGAGCAGGTCCTTAGCAAGAAGAGAGGGTCTTCCACAGCCTGTGGTTCCAGGGTAGTCTCAGGTTTTCCTGTACCAGCTCGGGTTTGCTGACTGAATGCACTGTCGAGAGCGCTGAAGCGTGTATCTATTCCCTTGCTTTTCAGTATAACTCAAAGATACCCAGTCAAACCTCTTCCAACCCCCACCATGCTAGAGGTCCTAGAAGAGGGGACATTTTTAAATTTAAATATGTTAACTCTGCATGCTAGTGTGAACTTGTGTGAAGAAAGAAGAAACTAGAAAAGAAGACAGAGAGGGATACAGAGAGAAGAAGCTTTGATCTTCTGGGGCTCCCTGAGGTCAGTAAGGGCTGACTCAGAGGTTACTACCCCGGGGCTGTGTAGCACATGTCATGACTGTACTTACAACAATGATGGCACTGAAGGCTGAAATCGCTGACTATACCTGCCCTCTACAAACACACACACACACACACATTTTATTATTTTTCTTTGTCTCCCTGAGCTTTCTGTGAATAGTCAGTAGTTCAAGGAGGTTTGTATTATCATTTTCACTTTACAAATTAGAGAAGTATAATACATAGTTTATACAAGTTTATTGAGAAAGTTCATTGGACCTTAAATGCTATAACAAGGATTTGTTTTTTAAACCCTGCGCTTGGCATTATATCATAGTGAGTTTTATTTGTTTAATTCTACAACAATATTCTAGAAAGACAAAGACAAAGAGCTCTGCATTTAGATAGCTAGTGATAAATAAACTCTCAGGCAGCCTTCCTTCCCATGGGATTACATGTGTATAGATTGCTTTGTCTCCAGGCCTTTACTCCTGTCTCCTGTGTCCCGGTGGCCGTCAGCTGAAGTCTGACAGCCAAAATCATTCCAAAGTCATGTGACACACACAAGGTTTTTCAGTTTGCTTAGGAGAACCCCAAGGGATGGAAAGAGATACCAGCAGGAAGGAAGATAATAAAACTGATAGAGAAGAAAGGAATGGTCAGCAGGTGGGAACCAGCACAGAATTTTGTCATAGCAAAGCAACACTATATTATTAGTAAACCAGAAGTTTTTCAAGGATCTCAGCGTAATTCACAAATTCCCTGTTGTAAAGTCAATAGACTAATTAAAAAAAAAAACTTAAACTGGTCAAGAATAAAACAAAACAAAATAAAACAAACAAAACCCCAACAAGGACAATATATTCGTTTATGGTTTCACTGACCAGGCTTTTCTTAATCACTCACTCACATGTGCCAAATACTTAAATACCATGTGGCAAAGATGAAAAAATACCTCTTGAATGCAGCTAACACTCATGAGGGTGCTACTGGAACAAGTATGAACCTCCTCTCTAGGAGATGGACCTCATCCATTGCTACAGGATTCACCTGGCATTTCAACAGCATTAGTGAATACTCAGGTGGACTACATGGAAGTTTCCAGAGTCATGCACTCCACCCACAATTCTAGAAACATCAGAACACTGTATTAAAGGTATTAAGAGTTCCCTTGTGGAGTCAGGTGCTTGGAACCTATCCTTTGCACTCTTTGATTCTTCCAGAGGCCTTCTGATTGACAACAGTAACTACTTTTGATGAATAATTTGTTTACCATCAAGCTTGGGGAGAAATAGCAGCCTTTCTTTGATAGCTAATTTTATATGCTGGAAAAGAATGAGGTCATATATGTGCTTCTATATGTAAGTCATTTAAAAAAGATTTTCTACCAAAATATTCTCCATCCTAGACTGGAGACATTAAACCTTCAGAAATGTGGTGTGAGATGGATCACTGGAGAAAAGCACTTGTCAGGCAAGCAGAAAGTCTCCATGCCCCGAACCCTCTTAATGTCCCTGTAAGCATGACAGCCTGCTGTGATCCCAGTACTGTGTGTGTAAGCGCAAGGATCCCCAACAAGCTCGAGAGCTAGTCTAGCCTGCTGGTGAGCTCTGGGTTCTACTGAGACCCTGCCCCTTAAACAACTGAGAAAAAACACCTGGTGTCAATGTCAGGCCTCTGCACTCACAGCACAACTGCAAAGAAAAGAAAATTCCATAAAGGGAGGAATCTAAAGAAGAAATCTCTCTAGTGTGTGGAAGAAGGAGGAATCTGAAAGACATGGATGGTGGGAATAATGGGAGGAATCTAGATCTCTTTAACTTCAGTTCACCCCCCCCCACCCCAAATCAGTTGGAGACAATAAGATACGGCTACCTGGGCCATATCTTCAGGTACACAATAGATAGAATTGTAATGTCCCTGCACACACAGGCAGCTCTAAGGTAGTGTGATCTTGGCACTGCTCCGTGAAAAGGCCTGGAATAAAGACCAGATGGGAAGAGAAGGAAAAGCTGAGCAGAGCACAGCAAGGACTCTGAGGCAGGCATGTCTGCAGGAGTCACACTCAGGAGAACACTTAATGAAGGAAGTAGAACTCAGTGCCTGAGTATTGCAGGGCAGTCATGTGCTTTGTATATTATATGGACACCAGCGTGAAAAAAAAAATCACATGGCTTTGCTTCCTGCAGGCAATACGGGACCCCTGGCAGGATTAAAAGGGAAGGCCCTTCATGACTGTGCTGGCAAGGAGGCAGAAGGCTAGAGGAATGCAGTTAGAGAGAGAATCATGGATGCTCCTCAAAGGGAGATATGAAGGCACTGAGTAATTTACAAAGCACTTAATTCATAATCTTGCTGCTCTCTAGTTCTGCCTCTCTAAGTAGGAGAGGGCTGAGATTGCTCCTATCTACAGCAACACCTGACCACTATTGAAGTTTCCAGATGCAAATCCCAGAATACAGAAGTTGAAATAGGCAGGACCATGAACCCTAGATCAGATCTGAGTAGTGGGGAAATTTACACTCTTTAACTTATAGGCTTTTCACAGACACTGCCTGCTTGTCCCACGTCCCCTCTTAAACTCCAGAGTTAATCTGACATGTGCAGTTGCTCTTTTTGCTTTCTAGAGTACCTCTTGGAAGAGGGATTTTTAGCCATATAATTAAATTTCCGGACAAATGATACCAGATCGTCGCAACTGATTTTCTGTTGTCAATTCTTTTATTTATTTTTTTTTTTTTTACAAAGAAAATGCTGGTTAATTGAATATAGTCTGGTGAATTTAACGAGTTTAGCCCCTGCTTCATCTTCAAGAAACAAAACAAAAAACTTTCTTAGGAGATTGACTTTATCATTAAAAGTAAGTCTTTTTCCTGTTTGGTATCAAATTTTGATCTGTTGGCAAAATCAGATGCTCCTGCATACAGCAGAAGTGGGAAGCAAAAAGAAATATATAAAATATATTATAAATTATACATAATAACCAAGAGTATAAATGCATCCGTTTTGTGGATCTTTTTTTTTTTTTTAATATTCTATGCTACAGTTGCAGAAAGTTCCTGAAAGAATGCTCAATGGCTTGGCTCTAAAACCACGCACAAATCCACACAGAAGCAGTAAAATTTCAAAAGGGAAGTAGGCTTAAAGAGGAACTTGTCAACTCTTATTATTCAACAAAATAAACGGAGTGTTGATGGCCCATGGGGGAAAAAAAAATTTTTTTACACAAATCCCTGAGCAGTTTATGAAACATACATGCTTTCTGTTACATAGGGGCAGAGTATGCGCCCTTCAACCCAGCCTCATATGTTAATCTTGAAAAAATTGCTTAGATATCAATTGAAGGGTTACAGTTTTAATGTTAGAAATGATGTTGAAGCTGCTTTATTATTGCCTTCTTCTGACAGATTAGGATCTATCATAAAGTTAATCCAGAGAGGAGATACTGGGAAAGCTAAGGGGAAAATCAGTGGAAAAAAGAAAAAAAATCTAGACATTTGGTCATTTGATTGATAATCATAATACCTTTGTTTCCTCAAGCTTTTATTTCACCTAAATAGGAATCATTTCATCTCTATTAATGAGTAACACATCACACAAGCATCCATCCATCCATCCATCCATCCATCTACTGATTTAACAAATATTCAGTGTCTGGTAATGTGTAATTCACAGACACCGAAACCACAAATGAGACAAATGTGATCTCTGTCTTAATGGAATGTGTGTCCTCACCAGAAGCCAGCAACAGATGTTACTCTAAATTATTACCTGAAACTGTAATCGTTAGCTGTGACAAATCCTCTTTAAGAGAAACACAATCATATAAAAGTAGAACCCCAGGGCGTGATCTCTGGGGTTTTAGTGGAAGCTCCATGAGGAAATAAGATTTGAGTTATTTGGAAATTTAGAAAACTACAGGAAATCAGGCAAATCAGCTGCATCAGTGCAAGGCTTCCAGTGACCCCTTGGCATTACCCTTCTGGGTAATGGGATTACTCACAGATGTACCTTTGTATGGGGGGGGTATGAGATCATATCTGTGAAACACTAGAAATAGCTTTTATAGTGTACATGACATAAGATTTTTCCCTCTTAGAAGTCAGAGCTATTCAGCTGCCTTTGGTTGCTCTCTGACACACCATTCTGGGAGGAGGGGTGGATGAAGGGCTCACTGGTTTAGAGACTATAAGAACTAAATACTAGAGTCAGCCCCACTGATGACCTTTGGACAGGCCCCTTCTCCTTGCTCTCTCTCTCTCTCTCTCTCTCTCTCTCTCTCTCTCTCTCATTCAACTGTAGAAACAGAATTCTGCTAACAATATGGAGTTAAGATACTCTAATTCTACATTTTGGCATTTAGCACCATTCATAAGACAGCACCTATCCACATCTCTAGGTTGGCTGTTTCCAAGAGTCGGCTGAACTACTAAATGAAAATAACTAAATATGAATCATATTTTCCTTTCTCAAACTTTTATACCTAACCTTCCTGATCCATCTATTCTTAAGGCCAAATTTGCCTCTGTAAAATTTCCTCTACTATTATTACTATCATATTTTTTCCCCTGGGAAACCCCTCAAAAGTCATATAGCCTTGCTTTTCATTTCTCCGGTAAGAAATTCCAGACTGATAACTGCAATTTTTTTTCAAGCCGTGTCACAAAAGTGACAGACCAGATTCTAAAACAAGGTCGGTGAATTTCTAGAACACCTCTCTTGCCTCTGTAACAACTGCTGAGATGCCCTGGGCTCACTAATGTTGCATTTGTACCCTCTCGTGCTCTATTCTATGTCAGGAATTGACAATCCATGGCCAATGGGCCCAACCCAGCTTGCCACCTGGTCTTGTAAAGCCCATGAAATTAAAATGTTTTTTTTATTTTTAGATGATTGAAAGCTGGAATAAAGGAATATTTCTCATTTCAAAAGAAACTTGTGAGATATTCAGAGTCAATGTTTAGAAATAACTTCTTATGAAAAACAGCTCTTTCATTATGGGTATATTGTCTGTGTTGGTTTTCTTATTGCAAGAATAGAATTGAATGACTGTTACAGACACCATAGTCCACAAAGCCAAAAGCATTTTTAATCACTATTAAAAAAATGATATATATATGTATATATATATACATATATATACGTATATACATGTATATACATATATATTCAATATATACATATATACATATATAATATATGTGTGTATTACGTATATATATGTATATGTGTAACATATATATATATATATATATATAAAGGTTTGGTGTCTGTGTCATTGCGTGTATACTGTTGTTCCACCTTCCCATGGCAACACCCTATGTCATTTAGCATATTCGTGTAAAGGCACAGTAGGAATCTCATTTATCTAGGTCTTTATAGAGTATTGTCTTACAGTAACTATAGTATTAGTATATTTATTCCCCCCAAAAAAGTCATAGGCTTGTTATTATTGCTATTACTATTATTATCATTATCATCGCTCCTTAAATAAACGAGGATAGCAAGGTAAGTGAAGAGAAATGCTGAATTCAAACAAATATTATATGTATGAATGGACAGCTGGCCTCAGCGACCTGTAGGCTGAGAACACAAGAGGCCTGCAGTCCCCAAACAAAAAGCAATGTCTCAGTGCTCTTTCCTCTCTGGAAGATCCATGCTAGAAATCTAGGCATCCCCAAGGCTGAAAAAGCAGTCCCCTTCGGGAAGGTGTTCTACATTGCCAAAGGGGAAGAAAAGCAGACTGGACCTGGATAGAATGCCTTCTGGGTATCACTACCTCACTTACAGCCATTTGATGTCTGTTACCCTTCATTGTTGTTTAAAATAATAATAATAAAAAAATAGAAAACTGCATGCCATCTGATACGTTTTCTAATGCTGAGCATGGTCTGAAATGAGAGCACAGATTTAAAAAAAAAAAAAAAAAAGCTCTTGGAAGAACTACATGTTCTGGGAAGAAAGACAAAGAATCCTTGAATTTGTCCAACACACACAAACTTCAGCCCCCAGGTGGTTATGCTGTCCACTACAAGAAATGTATTTTAAAGAGATTCCCTGAGATGTGGCACCATTCTGAACTCTCCGGTGCCACCTACAGTGAGGGGCTACAAAGCAAGTGTCCCTTAGGGAGGAGAATTAGCTGTTCAAAGACCTAGGCTTGCATGTTCTATACTAAGGAATGAGCACAACCAGAGAGTGGCCTTGTGCCCTATGCATTAATGAAGATCTGGGGGAAACTGGAGAAGTGCACAGGAGAATTCATCAGAGCCATCAATGATAAATAGACAAAACCACTAGGGTGACCAAGGAATTCCTGGTGTGGCATCACACATATAATCTCAGAAACCTGGAGGCAGAGGCAGGATATTTCAAAGCCCACTTGGGCTCCATGGTGAAAATTTATCTTTAAATTTATCTTTAAAACCAAACAAAAAGTAAAGGGAGAAGTGAGTTGACTGATGGGTGGCCTACCCTTTCTCCTCACCTCTGACGATCGCAGCCTGTCTCGCAAGGCATGCTGTGAGTCTATGTCGAATGTTACCTTCAAGCGTAAAAGGCATTTGGGCAGTGCCAGGAGCTACTATTTGCCCTGACTCTATAGTCCATGCCCACAGTCCTGCAGGGAGCAAGGCAGATCAGTATCTATGGGTATGCTCATGACATTGTTCTATGGTTGTCCTTGTCATAAAATGTCCAGGACATGCTTCACATGATTCAAAATGACTAGGCATATTGGTTTTCTAAACCCCTTTACCTCTTTGTGATGGTCCAAACTACCCTCTCCTCTCCTCTCCTCTCCTCTCCCCTCCCCTCCCCTCCCCTGCCTTCCCCTCCCCTCTTCTGCCCTCCCCTCCTCTCCTCTCCTTTCTCCTCTCTTCTCCTCAAGGAAGTCATGGGCCAAGCTTCTCTTTCTTTTTCATCCCTTCCAGCATGTCATTCTTCTGCAGTTCAGATACTCCCTTACTCAGCCATGTTATTTCATCTATGGATGTCCTAGATCCTGCAGGAAGCACTAGGTCCAGAACATGGCTTTTGTACAGTCTCTCATTCAGCTGCACCACAGTCTTCATCTTTAAATTAAGGCAACGGTACTTCTTTGCTGGGCTCTTATAAGCATCTGGACCCTGACAGGATGAGTGTTCAATGTATGTGAAATAACTTCCCTTTCCGTGTGCATTTTTTTTAAAGCCTAGTGAAGGGCCTTACATTCACCGAGTGCTCAATAGATGCCATGGTTGGATTCATGTAAGTTGCTGAATCACTCATTGCATTACAGTTTGACTTGATCACACATTAGATTCAACAAAGAAGTTATTTCTTTTTTTTTGCAACCTGGCCTGCAATGGCATGAAATCTGCCCGAGATGATTACTCTCCTTTTAAGATGGCCTCTGATATTTACACTAATTTCCCAAGATCTCTTGAATGTGCAGGGGAGGTTTATCTGGATTGGCGTCAGGATATTGTTGCCTGAGTAGGAATGTTGTAAAATGTTACAATATAGCACCTTCAGGATTTTAAGACCCCCAGTTTACTCTAGAGAAAACAGTGCCCAATTCTCAGATTTAAAAAGGCTAACTTTTCAAGAAAAGATCCAAAGGTTGCTTCACAGTAAAACCTTTATAAGAACCCATGTTTGTCTGCTTCTGGTTGCTGACCTCTTGTTCAAAAGTTCTGCTCCCAGGCACTAGGCTTCTCATACTTCCCCATCAGAACAGTCTTCAGAGGGCATTCATTGGGCAGAAACCCAGTTTTAACTCTTTTGCTTCCTCTTTGTTTTGCTGTCTCCCAGGTCTTTGAGGCTTCCTGCCAGTTGATTGCATAAAGCATTCCTGGTTCACAAATCCACATATGCTAATGGCCTGTGAGGATTCCTACATAGTACCTCTTTGCTGGGCAATACTTTTGTATTTTGTTGTTGATCTGTTAGTCAGAATTCCTTCACTCAAATGAATGAAGTTCATACTAATGCCTTCAGATCCTATGATGGCCAATGGATAAAGGCTTTGACCCTATAAGTGTTTTACCAAACTCTAACAACTTCTTATTACGGGCCCTCAGCCACAGAAACATCTTCCTTGCTTCACTTGTCAGTCAGGGATGCTCCCTTCCTTTTTTGAAAGTAAAGTAAAATGGCAGAAAGTAAAGTAAAATGTGTGTTATTTGCACCTTCTTCTACTTTGTTACACTCTGGACTAGAAGGACCAAAGACCAAAAGACCAAAGGACGGTTACAAGTGTGAGTGCAAGGCAATCAGTTTCAAAACAGAGTTGACAGGGAAGAGGGCAAAGAGGACCACTGAATCAAGACACTCTCTGTTTGCATTCTGAACTCCTTTGATGAAAGCATAGCATAGCAGTGAGCACTTATCCTAGAAGTCTCCAAGTCAGAAAATGGGCTGTCTGAGTTGCACATAAGTAATACTCTGAGCCTACTCCTTGATTAGTACACATGAGAGGCTAGAGGCTGGGGAAAAAGAGAGAGGAAAAGTAGAGGAGGGAGAAAGAGCAGGAGGGAGAGAGAGAGGAACACAAACGGGGGGAGCAGGGAGGGAGAGAATGGAAAATAATTGTACTCTATCTAATGAGGCCCCACTGGACTAGTCCTGAGTTTAAATAAAAATCCCAAAGGCAAAAGCTGAAAGCTAACATTTCCCGAGTCTAGCCTGTCCCAATGGGCCAGAAAACACCTGACATCTACCTCCACTAAATTTCGGAGACACCTCCCAGGAGCCAAAACCATTTTGTTCAGAGGGAAAAGTGGGAGGGGTGAGTGTAGTAACCCACTGGCCTGGTTAGCCTCAGCAGCTGCCGAGAAGGAAAGCTGGAGAGGTAGGAAGCTAAGGGAGCAGTGAGGGTACCCACAGCCTTCTGAAAGCTGGAGAAAGTCTGCGAGAATACTTGCCACAAGAGGGAGCAGCAGAGTCTGGTCAGAGGGGAGGTTAGTGGATAAATGTTCTTACTGGGGAAAAAGGGTGTCTAACCATGAGTGCAGATGGAATCATGACATATGGACGGTGCTGAATGATGACTAGACAGAAAGGCTTACATCCCTAAGTCACAGAAAGTAGCGCTTGGACCATCAAATTCTTAACAAAACAACTGGATTTTTATTTGAAAGGAACATGTATAACAACAGCTCAAGCATATGAAACATGCAACCTGATGTAATATCCTCTTCTCTAAATGTTTTTTTTTTTAATATATATTAAACTTCCATTTCAGTTTGGATCTTGTTAATGGCTGCTTCTTGCCTGTATATTGTTCTCCTCCGACTTAGAGCGCCCTAGAGAAAAGACTGGCCACACTGAAAGACAACGTGAAAATGATGCACTTGGGTCCAAAAACTATGACACCCACAAAAATGAGCAAAACATTTTCTTCGCATTGCTTGTCTGCTTTCATTTTTCCTGCCCATTCTCTTTTTAAAGGAAGAATGCAATTTATAGAAGTTAGAGTTCTTCTCATCATGTCTTTTGTCAAAGAAACAGATTAAGCACTAAGAGAGAAGGAACCATGCGTTTACTTTTCAAGATAAATAAAAGTCTATTTTTGTCCATTAGAAAACATGTTAAATATAGCTCGCTAACAAAAGCTCCTCTCAATGTGTTTTATTGTTTCAAAACACAGAGCTTGAAAGAGCAACTACTGTAATTCCTACACATGGCTCCTCAGGGCGGCCCTTGCCTTGCCTTCCTGTTCCTTCCCACACTGCTGTGCTCTTCCCTCTCCCCTCATGGTCAACACTAATCTCTTAATCTAGATCCACACTGATACTACAGAAGCCACTCTTTGTAACAGTAAGGTCTACAGACAGATTTGATGGGCATGAAGCTCAGGCTGCTATGTCTTTAGTTCACTACTCTCTTCCGGGCGCCATAAAGCAGTTCTCAAGACAGAGTAGTTAAGGCTGATCACCCTGGACACTTAGAACCTTTGCAGCCTCTGGCCAGTTCAGCGATGAATCTCAGTTCACCTTATTTTCATTTTCCCTCACACTTTTGCTAAGAACTAATTGTTCATTTTTATTAAAACACAACAGCCATTTTAGCAGGGGAAAAGATCAAGCCTCTCTTTACAGTGGAGATCTTAGTTAAAGAGCCCAGAGATCCAAATGGAACCCTTAAAGCAGACGGAATTTGAAAATAAAGATAATTTAAGAAAACCTGTCTTACTGAAAGCACTGGGCTCTCCCTCACCAGCTCCCTCACAAAACCGTAAAGATGGATCAGGCTTCCGTCCTTCCTCCTGCCTTCACACACTGCTAACCCCCCAAATTAAGCAAGTTTAGCAAACCCAGAGAGCAAAATCCCAGTAACACAGGATTCGAAAGAGGAACCTAAAAGCAGACAACACAGTCATGCCTCTTCCGGCTTTGTGTTCCTATCACAAATGAAGAATCTCGATTCATCTCCCCCCCCCCCTTTTTTTTTTTCTGCAGAGGAGCTCGGAGAGAGGAGGTGTGTGTGTGTGTGTGTGTGTGTGTGTGTGTGTGTGTGTGTGTGTG